>NC_053165.1:75842278-75972278 GCF_016835505.1 Polypterus senegalus
TGCCCGTATTATGTTTCTGCCTTCTGCTCACGTCAATGTGGAAAAGCAAGTCCTCATTAATGGACCGCGCCATGAATGCCTCGGTATGGCACAGGGGTGCATCTGTTAATCTTCTTGTTCGCTTTCTGGGCCTTGTCTGTCATAACCCCAGTAGTGCTGCCCTGGTGTGCCATGGCCAACAGCCTTAAGAGAAAGTTGACAGCATTTGTAGGCAGACCACCCCAGACAGGCCATTCAGGTCATTCAAAAGGATCTGTCTTTCACAGATAGTGCCACAGGCTGCTGGTGCCCCTTGATGCCATGTCTTATTGTGTTTTTAATGAATTACACTTTGCTGATGTAGGCACTGGTACTCTAAGTCAAAGGTCAGTGCCCGCTCTTTAAGGTGGTACTCCACCAGACTGTTCATCCTGACGTGTCCCCACTGGCAGGGCCTTTTGTGCAGAACTCAATTGGCCATTGTGACAAGGTCCCCGATATCGATGTGGGCAGGACCCACTTTGAGTGGCACCCTGAAGAAATGCGAGTGCCAGAAGCATAACCCAGTGACCTCAGAGGGCACTGGAGCCAATGCAGTTGCGACCAGCAGCTCCAAGATCGCCTTTTCCTGTGCATGTCCCTCATTAGCTGCTGCGCTCCACGGTGCAACCGGATCCCTGTCGCAGGTTTCAATTGCGCGCCAGTCACTGGAGAGGCCAATCTGCCTTTCTCCTTCATCTTTAATTCATCCGTCTATTCCGTAGCGCCGCACACGAAGGATTGGATGACAGCTATACAGGCGAGGAGGAGGAGGGGGGTGGAAATGAGACGAAGATGGAGGTGAAGCTGCCAAGCACAAGGTCTCCACAGCGCCCCCTGCCACCCTTGCCATTCTATCTACACACAGCTAGGAGGGGTGACGTGGATGACCAGATAGGCATCGTCTTATCTGTTGAGACTGTGCCAGCCCCCCTCTGTTTCTGCTTTTCATTCTCGACCCGCTTCATGGCTCTGTAAAAAGCGCTATATGGAGAGTGTGCTCTTCTCAACGAGGAGACACGAGTTCACTCCTGAAGGCTGCCCACTCCCCCCTTGGCGTTTTAACTTAGCGGTACGGATGTCAGCAGGATAAAACGCAGAGACAAGTGACCTTTACGGCCTTCGGATTTATTTATTGTGAATGCTGAGCCACTGGAGCCACGCAGGCACTCAGACTCAGAGTATGTCGGGCATTTCATTTCACTGCCTTGAGACACGTCAGCCTGCTGCCACTGGACAGTGGGGTTCAAGGAGTGTCAGGAGCTCAGGATGGCTGAGTGGGCATGTCCAGATGAGGATGGCACATAAGTGGGTAGTGAAGCCGACTTGGTGTCATTGGTGCAACTCCTTAACATACAACAGTCCTCAGAGGCAAGAAGCAGCTGATCAGCTCAGGCCATTCCTGGTACTGCCACTAGCTAGATGGCAGTGAGAACATCCATGTGACACACCAGAGCCACACAGAATAGAAGAGGAGGCAAGATTGGGGCAAGTGCAGCGGGCGCCTTGCAGAATTTCTTCCAAGTTACTGTCTGGACTCTTATAGAGGAGACTAGATTGACAGTGGGCTGATACCATTAAGTGTTTGCCACTCAGTACTCCGGCACACATTGGGGGGCTGGGGTTTGGTGCCTACTTCATTGTTTTCCTGCTACTTGGCACTGGGCGCCTCCACCTTGGGGGTCCAATATGCCAGTCGTTCTTCCAAGTGTTGTGTATTTTGATCCCCAAACCGTCAGGGCCATTAAACACATGAGTACTGCGGCTCTTGTGCCTGTCACTGGCTTGTGATGGTCGGCTAATGTGACGCGCCCTGCACTGTTGTGACTCCAAAAGTACTCACCTGGGCTCCCCTTCGCCTGTGTTCTGATTGGGTGCCACTCTTTGGGCTGCACTCGACTGCCCTCTTGCTGTGTGAGGTGCTACTGCTTGGCACCTTCTACCTCACTTTGTGTTTCTAAGTATCCATCAGCCTTAGTGTGAGGGTCCATCTAAGACATGTTCCCGGCCCACCTCATCTGTCCTCTGCCCCAGCTCTGCCCACCCTCGTCAAACAGGCAGTTCCAGCCCCGAGAGGGTTAATCTGTGCCGAAGAGGCAGAGCAGAAGGCATCTGGAAGGGGGAGATGCGCCCTGTCATTCAGCATTTGTGCGCGCCAAGAAGAGGGAGTCAGTGTCTGACACTGAAGCCTCTCCCTCCGTCTCCGGCATTAATCTAAATGCCAAAAAGCAGACCCTTCGGAATGCGGAGTCACGGCTGATGTGGCCGCTTGCAATTCAATCTGGCACGTGAAGACCCCCAGGTAGTGCAAGGCAGGGGGTGGTGTGTTGGAGAGGAGGTAGCTGAGGTGCTCGCTGTGTGTCACACCTGGGCTGGGCAGCCGCACCTCCACATCTACCAGATCCCAACCCCCCGTGCACGCCTCTCATGACCTTTCGCTTCCATCTCTGATTTCTGCTCTGTCTCTTGTGCCCACTCTGATATTTTGGCCTGCCAGCCTTGATTTGAATGCCTTCTGGGCAACCGCTTTAAACGCATCGATCAGAAAAGGCAACTGCCTAGTCAGCGAAGAGAAAAGACGAAACATGAATATTTGTAAAATAACACAATTAGAGAGTGACAGCCGGCCGCTGCCTGGCCGGGCCTGTGGGACTCGCCTGGCGTCCCTTTGTTCCCACGTCTTAAAAGAGCAAATGGAAGACGTCGATAAAGGAGTGCAGGTGGGCAGCCGAGGGCCCTGAAGTCGCCACGTTCTGTTACGCTTGACCCCCCACACAGTCTTTACCCTTAGGTGCACTACCAGGGAGCAGCACAACAGATGCCCTCTGTTCTGTGCGCTGTGCTACTATGAGGGTGGCATTGGGTGGTGCTGGTGGTACTGGTGAGCTTGCCTGATGCATGTTCATGGTGATCATTGCCTTGACAACTACATGAACTTGTCACTTTTTAAATAGACTTGGGCACCAGGAGAGATATAGCAAGTGGCACTGCCACCTTGTAAAACTCTGTCCCCAGTTTGCCCTCTGGGAGTTTATTGTCTTCATGTGGCTGTTCTCTACCCTCAAAGAACACTGCACTGGTGGCAAGTGCGAGTGTGCCATCCTGTCCTGTGATTATGTTGGTCTTAAGCAGTGAAATTGTGAGGTGAGTGGAGTTTTTGTAATGCATTGCCCATTTTAGTGCCAGTCTAGTCCAAGTATTGCTTTAGCCATTTGTAGCATGTTTACTCTGTGCCCACTTACTATTCTGGCAGATCGGAGACTACTACTTCTCAGTGCCACCTTGGCTTATCCTGAGCCTGAGAAAAAGCCTTCACCCTATCCAAAGAAGGTTTGACTTCAGACTGGCACCACTCTGGAAGATGGGCTCTTGTTGTGTACCCGGTGTTGCCAGATGCAGCCAAGCTCCTGTCTATAAATAGATTGCTAAATAAAGTGACAAGGAGGGCACCCCTTTTAGGCCCCTCATTACTGTGGGCTTGTGCTATGATGTGTGCTATACGTGGTGGTACCTTAAATGGACGGCGGGTCACTTCACTTATGCCCAGTAGCAGGACATGACTAATTTGAGATGAACACAGTATTTGAAATCAAGCCCCACTACAAGCTCACTAGCCTGGGGCTATGGGACATTTAAAAGGGCACAGTGGGAGTGGCATTCGTGAGTGTGCCAGTCCAGCAGGCCATCTGGTCCACCACTGGCTGCCCTTCCTGTGGAGTAATTTGGACAGTCCTGCATATCCTGGCAAGTGGCACACATCAGACAAAAGACCATGTTGTTGACACATTTGATGAAGGTCACCTTATGAAAGTACATGAATATGAATGTGTGAGGGACACGCCAGTGCAGTGCCATGCTGGATGCATGTCAGCTGAGAAATATTTCAGAAGAAAACATGATGGGCACGTATGGGGCCTATGGGAATGGTAAAGTGTAGTGGGAGAAACCTGCACATATGTGGCAGGATCACTTTGCAGGGACTAAATGGTACAAAGTCACGCCAGTGGGCACAGAACGGGCACTACCATAAGGGAACTATAAGGGTGGACGAGGCCAAAGAGACCCGTTGGTGTATGCTTCACTTGAGGCACAGAGTGGGTACATGGGCTGGTGTGGGCTCAGGTAGGGCAGACATAGGTGGGCTCTAACACACTAAGATGGGTGGGTGTGGACACACTGGCACGGGATGGGCACACTAAAAAGTGTGATGCTGTCGCCCGCTTGGCTTGTAAATATTCTCTTGTTTCTCTAAATGAATTTACAGACAGTGGCACGTCGTCAGCTGTTGCTGCAGGCTCTCCATTGGTTGTTGCCTAGCAATGAGCCGTGGAATTGTGTGGAGGCCGAGCGTCGAGGACTGCGTGCCACAACGTTTGTTATTGACACTCCACACCAATGATTGCTCCCCTCATTAAGGTGATGGATGAGTGGGTCCAGAGGGTGCGACACTAGAACAGGTGAGCCCACGTGGACTGCTGGCAGCACCTTAAGAGGGAGGCCTCTTTGTTAGTGTGATCCGACTGGTGGCCGCCTGTCATCAGGTGAGTGGCCAGGAGAGCGATGGCCTTTTTTATGGGCCTTAACTCACTCGACTACGGTAATGCTGAATCACCTCAAATGAGGCCGCGGCCTCAATAAAACGGGACAGTAATAAAGAAAAAATCAATTTGTGTCACTCTGGTGAGGTGGAAGTGTGTAAAACGGTACAACACACAATTACACTCCAATAAAACCAAGAGGCGTCGGGCAGATCGTCCTGGTCACTTGACCCCTGTCTGCCGCTTACCAGGGAAGCCAGGGGGAGCCAAACATTTCCTGCGGGTAGGAAGTGGGGGGCTAAATGTTGAATGCCACACGACGACGCAGGCCAGTGTGATCTCCTGACATCCTAACGGGCTGCACCGTTTAGCTGGGCCCAGCCGCCCGTCACGACTGAACTGGTGAGGGCCAGCCTGGCCGCTGGTCACGGAGCGCTCGTCCACTCTCCCCGGCACTTTCTCTCCACTGAGAGTACACAGAAGCCGCTGCTTTATTGGCCTGTTTTAATAGTCACATGAGCCATTTGCTGTTACGAGCGCCCCTTGTTTTACGGCTCACAGTAAGCACAAACCAATTAGCCTGCATTGCGCTTCACATGAAGCCATAAAGCTGAGTTAATAGCAGACCTGAGGACTCTTACAATAACGTTTATGGGCCTGGCACTCAGGGCCGCCACCAGGGACTTGGCAAAGACGCCGGCATCTGCAGGCCGCGCACACTCAGCTGTCGGCATCCGCGCATTCGCGTTTAGTGTAATAGCCAGCGGGTTGGTCTTGAACCCCTGGTGGAGGTGCCACACGGTGTGCTCCTCAGTGAGTTGGCCAGACGGCCTGCCCAGATTCAGTTGGCGCTGTCAGTGATCATTTGGGAGCTTTGTGCCACATCCAGGCATTCCCTCAATGTGAAGTGCCCGTATTTCGGAAGAGCAGGACGATCCACCTTCTTTCACTTTTGATCTGTTGACCAAGATGGTGCTTATGATTAGGGCTGGCATAAACACACTTAGGGCCCCCAATATTCTTCTGCATCCTTGCTTGTACCAGCCATCTTAATGGTGAGTAAAGACCAGCATCAAAAGTGCCAAGCATGGAGAGTATTGTGGCCCAAAACCCGGGTTCACTTCTGAGCAATGTGAGTGTTGGGCACAGTGAGTGTCACCTGTGTAGCACCCATGTGTGTGTGGCCATGACAGCGAAGAAGTGTGCTGAAAAACTGATGGACACGGGCACGGGAGTGGTAGAGGAAGGTAAAAGGGAGACTACAAGCTGAGGCAGGCACAGATGCACAAACATGGGGGGGGACACATGTGCTCTCAGTGCCTCTGTGTGGACACACCAGGCCCCCTGGAGTAATTTCAGAGCCTTGGCCTACTACAGGCCCAGAACGAGGTGGGGTGGGAAGGTGAGCGTCGCCCTTGTTTCGTGACAATGTGTGTGCCCGCAATTCCAGGGCCAGGTAATGTACAGTAATGAAGTGGATATTTGCAGGCAGGTCTCATGATGTTTTATGCAACACTCATGTTCTCAATGTGGCGGCAGTTTGGCGTCACATGCAGGCACTGCGGCGCTGGCTGAGAGCGGCCTTTGTTGTGAATTGGTCACAGTGCTTATTTATAGCTCCTTGCTGACTGGCCTACTGGTGCGGAGTGCCCCAGAGCTGCATGATAAAGCTGAGGCAGATGGCCCACTGGCCGCCCTGTCCACCCTTATACATGTGGATTGGTCATGTTGTGGTGATAGTTCAGGGCCTCAGGTGCCATCATGTGGGGGGCGCTTGTCACTAAACTGAGAAAACAGAACTGGATGGACAATCTTGGGTGGCAGAGGTCACTCTGCCATTTTGGTGGCCCTTAGCCTTGGCACCATCTCCATGTCTCAAGTGTCAATGTGAAGGCTTTCTTATCTACTCAGTTTGTAGGACTGGCCACCCCCTAGGAGACAATAAAAAAAGCAGTGTGAGAGAAAGCAAACTGAAGGACGAAGATGACAGTTGAAGAGAGTTAGCCATCCTGGTGAAGGGGCACACGGCTCAGCCAGCAAAGTAAGGCTTGACCTAATAAGTGACTGACACATGTGGGCTGTGACCTTGGTCAGGCACAAAATGGCCCACCATGATGCCTTCTACTGCATCCAGCTGCTCTCTCTTCTGCGCTGATGTGGCTGGGCACAGTGACCAGTAGGAGAGCATGAGCTAGCTTTGCAAACCCTCACATACTTATTGCTGACTGGCCACAGGCTCCAGAGTTCATTCAAAGCCTGGCACATCCTGGCCATTCATCTGTATGCAAGAGGAGGTGAGGGCTCCCTGTATCCTGGTAAAGATGCTCTCAAAGCCAGCAGCATTATTGCTTTATGCCAGTAGTGGTGTCATGGCTCTCATGACGTGTTTCCCTGCTAGTAAGAGACCAGCAGGCTCTCAGAGTGTTCAAGTGTGGGCAGCGGACACGTTTGGCATCTCCATGTGTGGATGACTCACAGCGGCAGGCTCTTCCCTGAGTTCGGGGTGCCAGTGCGCCGCTGTGTTTCAAGTACAAAGGAACTTTCTGTCGGAAATAACAGAAATGAAATGAGTTATTAAAGACAAACCCTTAATGATGTGCTGCGGATTTGGCACGGATGGCAGAGTGCACCAGGATGGGGACAAGATGAGGACGTGCCTGTAGTGAGACACATCCAGTCAGGGCAACAGAAGGGCTCTCAGGGATGCGTCGGCAGTGCTCTGCTGGGTAGCCAACATGCTACCTGCCAAGTATGAGGTTCTCTTTTGTGGTGCTGACTCTGAATGTGCCCACAGCAGACAAACATTGTTATCATCAAGGTCCCTTTCAGAAACCACCCGCATGTTCCTGTTCTTCCAGACAACCCAGGAGAGCAAAAGCAAAGTCCATTCTTTGTACAGCACCCACCATCCCAGGATGCTTTTCAGCAGCAGTACTCTTTGCTATCATTCTCGATCATCGTTAGGTTTTGTGACTTGTGAGGATGCGATATAGCGCCTCTCCTTATCTAGAGCCTTTTGTACCCTTAACATGTCATTGGTGAATTGCTGTGATGTGAAACACGGGCTGGAGGAGTGCTGAGGCTGCACAAGGACCTTTGTGGCATTCTGCACTTTACTGCTCCTGTGCCCAAACGTTCACTTGTACTCGAGGGGGTTCTTTAGCTAGGTAGTGCCCAGAATGCACAAGGAGCTGGGCAGTGCCAGCTCTTCCAGCCAACTGTATGAGTCGGTATTTCTGTTCAGACCGAGTGCTGAATCACTCAGGATGTGTTTATATAGCGTCTTCCTCTGCTGGCTTCAGCATTGGCAGATGGTGGAAGTGAATGTCTTGCGTTTTGGGTTGTATGTGGTGCCTTTCTCTCCAGGGCTGCTTTGTGCTTATCTGCTATTTTTTTTTTTTTTAGTACTCCAGGCTGTGGAAGCTCGTGGACGTGGTAGTTTATTCAGGCACTTGGAGCACCTGTTCCTTCTGCATATGGTGCCCACTGTGCTTGGAATGTGGTATCTTGGCACAGCCCCTGAGGTAACAAGGTGGGATCGGCACATCCTGTGCTCAAGTGCTGCCTTCTGGGAAGCTGCTGTCCTCCTGCAATCAGTCTACCCCAGAGTGCCCGCATTGGTGAGTTCCTATTGTTATTGTCTAATTAGATAATTAAGGAGGGTGACTCACTGTCCGCAGCTCAAGGTGGTCCACATTTAGCAGCCAGCAGCAGCTGGTAATTAAAGTAATGGCTGCTGGCGCAAGGAGTCCAACCAGTGGTTTCTTCTTACAGACATCCATTTCTAGTACCCCCTGAGAGTTGCAGGGTGCCACTGCCCTTTAGCTCCATGGCTGGTTGGTGGAGTTCATCTGAGGAGAGAGTGGTGTGGGTTGAATCCGTGTCCATTTATATAGCACCTTTCATACCCGATGTTTGTGCTTTACCCTTCAGTTATATACATTTTCAGATAGCAGAGTGGCTGAGCCTTTATATAGTGCCTTTCAATAGTGAAGGCCATTATAGTCTGCCCAGTTTATTAACTCACTCTGAATCACACAATAAACCAATTTCTGAGGGCTGGCAACAAATCTTGTGATTTCTGTATTGCGCCTTTGGATTGTTAATTTTTCCTTCTCCAGGCACATCACATGTGTTGTCTTAACTAACTGAGCGCTTGTGGCGTCACGGGTACGTTACTGGCATTATACAGCAGCTTTCAGAGCCAGCAGTGTGCCAGTTTAAACCCAGGTAGGGTATGTGGCCTCACCAGGCTATTAACTGGGATGCAATAATGTGTCTTTTATAGTATTCTGTAGTTGTACGGTGTGAGAACTGGCATAGCATAGTGTGGTGACAGTAGCAGTATGGCTGGCACCTTTGCACATTGAATGCTCTCACAAGGCATTTCGCAGTTGATAAGCCTGTGCAGGGTGGCCGGGTAGCCTCGGTCACCAGAAATGTGACTCCTAATGCCGACCTTGGTCCCTGCAGGCCTTGTTTTCCTGTCCCCCAGTGTTGCCTCGTCATATCTCATTTATCGAGAACTTTACATTGCTGTCATTTGATTTGTGTGTTCATATAGGTAACGATGTTTGCTTGAATTGTTTCTGTTCTCACATCATGGTTTTCAGTTTGTGCGAGTGCGCCGAGTCTGCACTTGGTGAGGGGCACTATACAAAAGCACATTCCATAGGTAACGTAAAATTGGGGTCATTCTGGTCGCACTGTGGCTATCCTTCCTGCCTTACAGATCCACTGTCCTGGGTTCTCTGCCTGGAGCTGTCATGTTCTTCCCGGCCAAGTGTGTGCAGGTGTGTGTGAGTGGGACATTTGAGGGACTGTCACCCTGGTGTGTGCCCTGTGCTGTTGGCATTGTCCCCTCGCAGGCTATGGGACATAACTAAAAGTGCTACCTGTCAAACTTAGTGACTTGCTCAGGGTCACACAAGGAGTTGGTGCTGAGGTGTGAACATGTCACTCTATATAGCAGCTTTTACAGCTAGCGCAGTCCCAAGGGGTTCTACTGTTCCTGGCGTCCTTGCTCTTTATTTTCTAGTACTTTAGTCATTAGGGTCTGTCATGTGTGAGGCTGTCTTACATTTGTAGCATCTCGGCCGCTAGGGGGTGACACTTGTCTTCATAGCAGCCCACTCTGACCTTCGGCCACTTCTGTCATGTGAGCTCTCTCCACGTATCCAGCGCCTTGCTGCCCCAGCCCTTCTTTGCTTTTGTGCCGCCAGTCCTCCCTTCACAAATTACACTTGTGCCATTTTTCTCTGCCTCGCCAACACAATCTGGATATTCTGCGCGCCCGTCTTGCTCCCTGCCAGTTAACTAGGGGCTCTTATCTTAAATGAAATTATATGAAAATAAATAATGCTGTCTGTGATTTTCATTAAAATAAGTACTTTAAGAGTCCCCGATGGAATGCCTGGGAAATGTTATGCGATTTGGAGCACTCCGGTCCGAATACCAATCAGGCAGCCGTGCTGATCTTGGCCGCGAGCCCACCCAGAGCACTGTGGGGTCCTTCTCTCCTTTCATCCACAGAGGGCGGAGAGCGAGTCGCATAGAAATGAGCCTGAGAGGAATGTAAAGCGGGAGTGGGTAGCGGGAGGTGCTCTCTGGGCCTGGCAGTCAGAGGTCGAAGGCTGGTAACACCAACGGGGTGAGGTGACTCGGGAAGCTGGCTCGGTCTTGGCGCTCAGCTTAGCTCTTCTTTCACAATGGACCACTTGAACCCTCAGGCTCCCCTACGTGTAGTGCCAACTCAGTCTGTGGGTATTGCCTGGCTGGCTGCACTCGAGCCCGGCACAGGGCATGAAAGGCACCCTCCACTACTTTTTGTATTATGTTGGCATGATGAGGCTAAAAATGAAGAGAGCCTGGCCAGAGGGTCACAAAAAGTTTTCAGGACACTCCTTGGGTGAAATGTCCAGTCAGCGGCAAGGTGGAGTACCCTGGCTGGTGCCCACTTTCACATGAGCAGTCAAGGTGCCAAGGGGGGTACAGAAACACCTTCAGCTTGGTGTGATCACTTTGCTGACATTAGAGCAATCCAGAAAGCAAAGGAAAGGTGCTTGGCATGGAGTTTATTATGACAGAAAGCGCTGTATGCTGTAGGGCCCAGGCTCAAGGCCCACAGCTGAATGTCCTTGCAGGTCATGTTGCATAGAAACAAGTGTGGTGAAGCTGCAGTGCACTGGGGGATGTTTACTGTGTATCACACGCTCCTGGGTTCAGACCATACGTGTAAACCTCTGCATGACCCAGACTAAGCTTCTTCAACTCTCGGTGCTAACCTTAGAGAAATTTAACAGCAGGCACTTTAGGGTGGTTGTCACTGTGGAAAGGCACTATATAAAATCAACCATGAGGGGGTCACTTCATCTTACATGGATACTAATATTGGATAAAGTCTGATGTAACTGAAAAACAAACTGGGTGGTATTCCTTGAGAAAGGCACAGTTTTGGTCAGCACATCACTGTGAACACTTCAGGAAGGTGTCTGCTATGGATGGTGCCATACATGACAAGCCGGCGGTGGTGTGGCCTGGAGACGTGCAGTGGCGCCCTCCCATTACACTTCCTGGGGTTTCAAGTCTGGCCAAACTTTATGAAGGAGCAGAGTTCTGACGGCTCTGCACTTCCACCATGCTGAGTTTTTCTTATTTTTATTTTTGTTTTGCCAGATAATAAAAGTCAGGATGTGTGTGGAGTTGGGCGGCTTGGCGTTTCTCACTTAATGACTGAATGATAAGGGCATATGAAATGGAGATTTTTCAAGAAGTATGTGCACCGCCGCTCACCAAAAATCCCAAGCAGCGCTCATCTGGCATAGTAAATAAATAAATAAAATCGATAAAAATAATTAGGAAAATAAGAGCTCGGCAGCTTGTGGGTGCCCGGCTTTAATCAAATTCAGTAACAACAACTCTTTAGGCTTGAATGACAGCCAAGGCAGAAACGGTGCGGCGGCGAGAGGCGGCGAGAGGCAGTGAGGAGCGTCTTCATCTCGCTGCCAGTCCTGTGGGGCTCACCGTCTTCATTTCATTAGTTGTCAGCCTTGGCGGAGGATTGCACATTAGGCCTTTAATTTAGTGGATTGCCACGGGCGATGGACGAGCCGCCACGCCAGCCGTGTGATGCAATCTAACGAGGATCTGCGGGCCGCGCTTTCATTTAGTGGAGGATGGCAATAAAGGGGGCGACTTCAATGAGGCCCCGCCGTAGGAGGCTGCCTGGGATCGGTGTTCTGCTCACGACATCCTCTCTTGAGGCAAGAGGTCAGCCGAGAGCCATCCTGAGCCATACGCACACACTCTCCCCCCCAGCAGACAGTACTGCCCCCTGCTGGTGGCTGTAGAATTGGGGGTGGGTGATGTCATGGGGAGGGTCACGGCGATGCCATTAGCCGGATTGATGGCTCCGCAAACAGACGCAGGCACGTAGTCATCTTTGTTAGCACTGTTGCTATTTTCATCCCACAGGCAAACTTCCAAAGATTAGGAAAAATAAATTGGAGCCGGCCGGGTCCACGGAGGATTCCTAAATGATGCCATTGTCTGGCAGCCTCTGTGGCCCCCCAGCTTGGCTTTGTTTATTTCCACAGCACACCTTTCATCAGGCGCTTGGCTTCTGACCCGCCTAAATCCAGGCCTCCTCTCCGTGGGAGGAACCATCTGCTTCATCCATCAGGTCCGAGCCGTCCTGCTGGGGGGATGTCAGTGTGAGACCCCGTGAGTGCGGCCTGACGGCGGTGTGTGGGGGATGGGTGAATACAGCAAGCCGCTCCATCCCGAAAAATGAATTAACACCAGTCGACATGAACCTTGGGTCAAGAAGAAAGTGGGCAGTACTGGCAAGGTGCACCGCTGACATGTCATCACACATGACCATCTCACCAGCCCTGACAAATGTCCACCGCCACAGTGAAATCCTGGCCCAGTCACTGTCTTTGTGCCATTTGCCAGTGCCTATCTGGTGCCCGATTCCAAGAGTCACAAAGTCAGTGCGCTTGTGCACTAAATAATAAGATCAAAACCTGTAATGTGAAGGCGGCGGGGCAGACATCCTAAAAACTAAAAACGTGGTGCAAAGCCCACCGTGGTCTGGAACCAGTTATGGGGAAAGTGAAGCACCCCTTACTTGATATAGCGCCTCTCCATTTGGACCACCCTAAAGTGCCTTACAAGTAGAAAAACAGGTGAGGCAACTCGCTTAGCGTCAGTCGGTCAATCAGCAGCCTTGTGTTAAAACCCCCCACCTGCCCTGGCACTTTAGGGTTACATTGAAAGAAGGAGCAAGAAGTCATAGAGACCAGCCGTGCAGGGTGTCAGCCTGTCTGTCCATTATATAGTGCCTTACACTGCTACCGTATCTGTCTTTCAAATGGTAACTTGCACACCTGTCTGTTTATTCCGCAGTGCCTTACCTGTTAATCACGGTATAGATTGTGCCTTTCATATCCGTCTTCATGTACAGCAGGGTGTGCCTTGTATCTGTTATATAGTGCCTTACATATCAGTTAGAAAGGGGGCCTTTTATAGCTCTTTTTATACTGCATGTGGTGTCTTTGTATCTTGTCTCTTGTCCCTTACATTTTGATCATACATAGTTCTATACTGGACATATCCATCCTATATCGTGCCATTTATATGTGGGGTCTCTTGTATGTTTGATCTACATATTATATAGTGCCTTGCATACAGTATAACAGGAAGGCAGCACAGTGGCAAGCGTCGATTATGACCCCAGCTGTGTATAGCCTTGTGTGTGCCCCTTGACTGTTCTCCCTGAGGTTCCCTGAGGTCCAGTGTGCTGATAGGTAGAGCAGATCTCACCCGCAGTGGGCACTGCACTGGCCTGGATTAGCACATCATTAGCTGCTGTTGCTGCCTCGTTTGTTCATTTTTCTGTGTCCTTCAAGGCCCCCACCCTGCAGCTGTAAGACCACCACACCCCCACAAACAGCAACATCACCACTGCTGAAGCGTTCGCCTCTCATTGTTCGATCCTCTTTGTGTTCTGCTCTTCTTCTTAATTGACATTCAGCCGTGGTTTACAACTTGATTTTGGAATGTCTTTGGAATTGGTTTTGATCATTTTCAATTTGCTTTCTTTCTTGAGTAAAACTTTCTTATTGTTTGTTCTCTTGGGCCATTGGTAGTCACTGTTCATTTCTCCTTTTGGAAGTTTTTTTTTGGCCTTGGCTCCTTTTGGATGTGCAGGCCAGAAAGCCCACATATGAGTCCTCCTTTCTGTTTTATTCATTGTTAATCACTTCATGTTTCTTTATTGTGTTAGAAATGTACTCATTTGCTCCTTCGGTTATCCTCCCTGTTCTCTAGCTCTGGATGTTGAGCTGAAGGGGGCGGGGTCACATTGTTTTCCTTTTTTTTTGCTTTTCTTTTTGATTTTTTTATTTTTTATTAAATACATTTTTGAAATCTAAAGAAATTCAACTTTAGTCATTGTAGACCCCAAGTTTTACACCTATTCTGAATTTCAACTATAAAAGCCTTTACTCCAGTTTATTGGGCCTGTGTAGGCTAAGAAGCCTGCTGCTAGAGTTTGGAGCTAGGCCTGAGCTTACTGTTCATCTGGCGTAGTAAATAAATAAATAAAATTGGTAAAAATAATTAGGAAAATAAGAGCTTGGCAACTTGTGGGTGCCCGGCTTTAATCAAATTTAGTAACAACAACTCTTCAGGCTTGAATGACAGCCAGTGGCATCATGGAATTTGGGGTGTTTAAGTTTTGTGAGTACTGCCATCCCAACACACACTGGCAGTGCCCAGGCTGAAAGGAGAGCCCAGCCGTCACTTAGCATTGTGCCCCCTTATGTGTGTCCGTCAGTTCTAATATAGCGTCTTTATTGAAATGTTGACATCTCACCTCAGATGTGGTACACGGCACCCAGTAAGTCTCTGTGTGTGCCAGGACCTCAGTTGAAGCCAAAGTGAGGCAAGAGGGAGCTGAGCTGTCCACTGTTATCTGCTTAGGGTTTGTCCACCTGCCAGATATGGGTGATGCTGAAGTAAAAGTGCAAAGTGCAAACAACCAATGTCAAGATGTAGAAACGTCAAAGACCATCACTGAGAAGTTACTGCCCAGTAGTTGAGCCCCCCTGACACCAGTGCCGTTGGTCCAGATTACCTGACACCAATCACTTTATCGATTTCTGGATGAGTTCAAGCTGCGCATTTGTTTATGATTGACACCTCAAGTCCATGACCTTGCAGAGTGCGCTCCCCAGGCAGTGAGCTCCTAAGGAGGCCCAGCACCTGGTGAAGGAGCAGTGCTGAAGTTAAAGATCAAGAGACTGACCTCACTCACTCAGTGTGCAAGGCACTATATGTCATAGGATTAAGATGGAGAGCAGACATGCTGCGCATGCTCCTGTGACATAACTTCCTATCTCAAAAGCCCAAATTCAGTCTTGTCTCCATCTTGAACCCATGTCTCTTCCTGTTCTGGTAGTCTGCAGCAGTCACCCTGAGACAAGCACTATTGGACGGCTGAGCCCCGACTCACACCCTGAGCACTGGCACAATGTTCTCGATGTGCTGCCCGGGCATGAGGCTCCTAACCCACTGTCTCGCTGCTCAGGGATGTTGATTAACGACGGCCTCTCTCAAGGTCATCTTGTCCAAAGTGTGGCACACAGGGAGGATGCTGAATTAATGTACTTGTCACACGTCGGCCTGCTGGCTCTGATTGATTGAGTTGTGAGAGAGGCGGGGGCGCCCGCACCCACATCTTGGGAGAGCGCCAGCTGGGGGCCATAGTGCTGGTCAGCAGCCCACAGCCACTGCAGGGCATTCTGTGTGCCATGTCACTCGCTGATGGATTGATACCGACACCTTCCAATCCCATGCTGGATACACCTAGTGGGCATTCTAAGGTGGTTGGGGGGGGCTCAGTCATGAAGAAAGCCTGAGGAGGACCCTTTGTGTGAGCCAACTGCTCCGACTCGCTTCACTCTCCCTCAGACTTAGGAAGTGAGAGCATTCCTCAGGGCTACACTAGCATCAGGGGGCACGCCAAGGGACATCATTGACTGTTTTTTGATGAGGTATGAGTGGACATGCAAGGTGCAGGCCCAAAACGAGGCAGGTCTGCACACCACTGAGGACAAGGGGACAAATGGTGTGACCTGTGACAGCTCTAAGAGGCCGTGAGCTGGAGCCCACCTGATTCATGCTCCAGTACCTTAACCGCTGCTGTATGGCTGTAGCCTTTGTTTAAGGCCCTGTGCTCTCAATTAACTTTATTGGGTACAGCACTGCTCCTTGGAATTCAAGTGCCTCGACCTATTTAGTAAGACGTTTTTCACATAGTGCCTTTCTTTTTAATTTAAGGTGTCATGAGCTACTGGCTCTTTCGTCTTTTTGATGAACTTTATTTGATATAGCACCTTACGTTTCTACTTTTTCATGTTTTGGTCCTCGTTAGGGCCAGTGGAGTGGGAGGATGGCATACCCCCGTGGCTTTTGTGCTGTGGACCTCTTCACAAAGGTATCCTGAAAGGGGCTCTAATGAGTAGACCACTGAGCCAAAAGCAAACCAGGGAGGCCCAGGATGGTAAAAGGACAGGAAGTTATTAACCAAACCAAAGGATCAAAATGGGTGTCCCGATGACACCAGGGGTCTCTCTGGACCTGACTCAGCAGTGCAGTAACGAGTTAGTCCCTCTAGCCCCACTCAGCCCTCCTTGGCCCAGCTCTAAGCTTACCTGTTTGGTGAATGGAGTGACCTTTAAAACCTCATGTGAGCAGTCTGGTGATCAGGGTGGATTTAGAAAGGCAGGCATGTTGATTGTATGCCATACTGTTGACATGCTGCCCTCTGATTGGCTGTGCTGTTCAGGGTGCTGATGAGGACCACCACAATGTTTTCTAGCACATGGCCACTTGACCAGTGGAGCTCATTAAACTGACTTTTTCAGAGTTGGTGCTAGCAGTGGCGTGTCCCCTGGGGTCTAAGTGCCACCTCACACACTTACCTGCTTTGTGTCACTGGTCATTGCCCAGGGCTACTTGTAATGACTTCTGGACAGTTGATTGGATGAGAAGAAAGACTGACCAGGATGACACAATATGAAGTGGTCACTAAAGGCAGTGAGAAGGACAGGTTCTCTGTGGCAGACGCTGGTGGCCATCAGTGTCTCACCTTGCACACCACTGGGTCCCCAAAGTCCACTTGTAGCTGACAGCCCACCAGCATGCCTGTTCTGCATGGCATCATTGACCACATAGTCAGGCTCACCCTCCAGGCTGCCCAATCCTTTCATTTTTGATCTGAATGCCTTCGTCTTGTGTCTGAAGGACATGTCATCAGAATGAGAGTCTGGGTAGAAAGGCACTTTACTCATTAAACTGAACGCAGTGTGTACAGAGAGGTCAAAATAAAAATGACACAGGGTGACCATGAGGATGCCTGATTAGTCCGGTTCAGCACTACCACACTCCCAGGGTACTGACGAGAAAACAAGACAGGACACAACCCTGCTGCCACTTGCCCACCTCGGAGATGCCAAAAGCACTGCCTCTCACACCCTCTGTCTTGGTTTTGGCTTCTACACTCAGCCAGTGAGCCTGAGTCTGCAACACCAGCTCCATTAGGCCACCAGTCTAGAGCACATGGAACTCCATCTTGGAGACCCTACTGCAGCTTGGGCCTCTAGGGCACCTTCTAGTGGCCCCTGGAGTCACAGAATCATGCTCTGTAGCCATGGTGTCTCTTGAATGGAGTGTGGGGAATTGGCATGCCATGTGTGACCACTGTGGGGCGTCAAGATGAACGAGAATGGACTGAAAAACAGAACTGCATTGGGTGGAGTAGAAAACAACAGTCAGCTTACGTGTTTAGACGTGAAAGGTACCATATAATAAATGGCAAAAGCAATATATTGAACACTGTAGATGGAAAAGGTACTATATTATAGAGAGATAGCTAACAGAGTGTATAATACAAATATGATCAACTGGAAAGACACTTTGATAAACTGACACCCATAACAGATGGATAGCAAGAGCACCATACAATAGATAGATAGATAGATAGATAGACAGATAGATAGATAGATAGATAGGAAAGGCACTATATGAGAGGTAAATACAGTAGATAGCAAAAGCACTAAAATACTACAGACAAATGGATTGCATTGTATAACAAATCAATCAATCAATCAATCAATCAATCAATCGTAAAAGCACTCTGTAGTAGAGAGAAAGGGCACCAGACGCTATACTTTATCATACTTTACTTTGGTGTTTGTACAGAGGAGACAGGTGCCAAAGGCGCAATATAATAGATTGATAGGAAGGCATTATAGGATAGCTGGTCCTAGTAGTCAGTGCCATGTGTGCAGGGCACACTGACATTCTTTCTTGCATGTTGACTGGTGTGCTCTGCGTTGTGTGGCATTGCTGCCCAGTAAGGCCTGTCCGCCTCATTCCTGTCTGGGTCACTTTTGCATCCCTCAATATGTCTCACATGGCATTGAACTCTGTGCCATGCCAGCCTAATATCTCACAGGCTTGGCCTCACCTTCTCCAGTCGTACACAGTTTGTGTACAGAATGGGTGTCATAAGCACCCCTGCTTTGTCCATCATGCTGTTCTTGTATGATTACAGTAGGTTGGCAGAGCTGCCCGTGGTTATGGCTCAGACTGTGTGACCCCGAGTTGTTTTACTTGCAGTAAGTATGAAAGGATATGACTGTACAGTTAAAAAGTGCCTTAGGATAGAGAAAGGCGCTATATAACATTTTCATTTTGGAGGGAGCTTGGTGTCCATGACTAACTTTTCCTAAGTTGGTGTCCTTTGTATGCCTACCTCTAATTAGGTATAGTGTTCTCATCTTGTCAGTGGGAAGTGTGCCACACAGAATTCACCCACTCCAGTTCATAAGCCCACATTTTCCTTTCTTTCCTCCCATGAGCTGCGCCTTTGCACCCCCTAGCCTGGCATAGTGGGGTGCCTGTCCCCGAATGAGCAGGGAGGGCCTAAATTAAGAACAGTGCTCATGAATGTTTGGAGAGTGCAGCCATCGAGTTAATTTTATCTCCACGTCTCTCCATCTTTGTGCTGTAGCCCAGAGCGTGTATGCCAGCTCCGCCACTCCGTTGCATGACATCCCTGAGCAGCAGGATAGAATAACCTTGAGGAGAAATGCCAGCCTGGCAGCTCAGATATCAAGCCGACAGCTCCTGGATGAGAATTTGCTACACTGATGGCACCTCGTCTGCTTCACAGGTCTGGTGGCACCGCTGGGTCTTCCGATAAGTTGGGTGCGTTTGTGTAGTTTGAGGTACTCCACTCTGCCAGTCAACTTCACCAGCTTACGAAAGCTTTGCTATAAATTATTGGTGCTTACTTCAAATTCTCATTTGGTGCCCAGCTTGTAGTTCCTCACAGACAGATCATAATAAGTGGCACTTTAATAACGGGGGTTCTGTCTGGGCACATCTGAACTGAGCTGGTCATAGTCTAAAGATGTACTGAACATGGGGAACATCAGGGACAGGCCAAGTGCCCAGTGTGCCAGATACATAATCTGGTCCTGGAGTTGGCATTGCAGACCAGGGGGTGGCCACCGTGCTCCCATCAGGAAGTAGGGGTGTGCTTGAGTAGGACTACCGAAAGCGCAGTGCGTCCACTACAGAGGCCAGTAGTGTATCCTGATGTACAGTGCATCCGGAAAGTATTCACAGCGCATCACCTTTTTCACATTTTATGTTACAGCCTTATTCCAAAATGGATTAAATTCATTTTTTTTCCTCAGAATTCTACACACAACACCCCATAATGACAACATGAAAAAGTTTACTTGATGTTTTTACAAATTTATTCAAAATAAAAAAACTGAGAAAGCACATGTACATAAGTATTCACAGCCGTTGCTCAATATTTTGTCGACGCACCTTTTGGCAGCAATTATAGCCTCAAGTCTTTTTGACTATGATGCCACAAGTTTGGCATACCTATCCTTGGCCAGTGTCGCCCATTCCTCTTTGCAGCACCTCTCAAGCTCCATCAGGTTGGAAGGAAAGCATCGATGCACAGCCATTTTAAGATTTCTCAAGAGATGTTCAATCGGATTCAAGTCTGGGCTCTGGCTGGCCACTCAAGGACATTCACAGAGTTGTCCTGAAGCCACTCCTTTGATATCTTGGCTGTGTGCTTAGGGTCGTTGTCCTGCTGAAAGATGAACCGTCGCCCCAGTCTGAGGTCAAGAGCGCTCTGGAGCAGGTTTTCATCCAGGATGTCCCTGTACATTGCTGCAGTCATCTTTCCCTTTATCCTGACTAGTCTCCCAGTTCCTGCAGCTGAAAAACATCCCCACAGCATGATGCTGCCACCACCATGCTTCACTGTAGGGATGGTATTGGCCTGGTGATGAGCGGTGCCTGGTTTCCTCCAAATGTGACGCCTGGCATTCACACCAAAGAGTTCAATCTTTGTCTCATCAGACCAGAGAATTTTGTTTCTCATGGTCTGAGAGTCCTTCAGGTGCCTTTTGGCAAACTCCAGGCGGGCTGCCATGTGCCTTTTACTAAGGAGTGGCTTCCGTCTGGCCACTCTACCATACAGGCCTGATTGGTGGATTGCTGCAGAGATGGTTGTCCTTCTGGAAGGTTCTCCTCTTCCACAGAGGACCTCTGAGCTCTGACAGAGTGACCATCAGGTTCTTGGTCACCTCCTGACTAAGGCCCTTCTCCACCGATCGCTCAGCTTAGATGGCCGGCCAGCTCTAGGCAGAGTCCTGGTGGTTTTGAACGTCTTCCACTTACGGATGATGGAGGCCACTGTGCTCTTTGGGACCTTCAAAGCAGCAGACATGTTTCTGTAACCTTCCCCAGATTTGTGCCTCGAGACAATCCTGTCTCGGAGGTCTACAGACAATTCCTTTGACTTCATGCTTGGTTTGTGCTCTGACATGAACTGTCAACTGTGGGACCTTCTATAGACAGGTGTGTGCCTTTCCAAATCATGTCCAATCAACTGAATTTACCACAGGTGGACTCCAATTAAACATCTCAAGGATGATCAGGGGAAACAGGATGCACCTGAGCTCAATTTGGAGCTTCATGGCAAAGGCTGTGAATACTTATGTACATGTGCTTTCTCAATTTTTTTATTTTTAATAAATTTGCAAAAACCTCAAGTAAACTTTTTTCACGTTGTCATTATGGGGTGTTGTGTGTAGAATTCTGAGGAAAAAAATGAATTTAATCCATTTTGGAATAAGGCTGTAACATAACAAAATGTGGAAAGAGTGATGCGCTGTGAATACTTTCCAGATGCACTGTATATAGCGCCTTTGCACTGCTCATGGAGTGACCACAGGCAGGTGTCTGTAGCTGGTTTTTCAAGCTTTACCTGTTTTTTGTGCCCGACTACCTTTTGCTCTCAGATGTGCCCTTCAATATCATCCACTGTGGTTTGGGTGGATCTGAGGAGATATTAGGAGCCATCACAGAGTCTTTGGGGTCCTTCAAGGGGTGCCACTGGGGGCTTGCCGTACAAATCTGACCTCAGCCCTGGCCAGCGGGGTGACTTTACTGCCAGGGTGGTGGCAGGTGTCAGGCAAGTGGCTCACTTATTGTCCAGCAATAGCACAAGTTCTGCTTGGAGCCCCCCACTCAGTTCTGTGACCTGTTGCGATTGGGAAGGCAGCTCCGGTGTAATGAAACGTGACGCTGAGTGTGCCGGCATCTGAAGCCGCGGAGCCTGCAGAGGTAATCGGGCCTAATTAAGCCTCTTCATGACAGGCCTGTCAAGGCTGAGTGAGCCTTCAACCCGGCGCTCAGTGGCGCTCCAGGGCTTCGAGGGGAGATTGATTTATATATTTATTTCTCTTTTTGTTTATTGATTTATAGACATCTTGTAATTGAACACCTCAGGCGATGTGCCACAACCAAACTGGGCGTGCGTGCCTCTGTGTTGTTGTTGTTTTTTTTTTAAACCCACATGATGCATTTTGATTGTTTGAAAGCTCGATGTTGGAAGTGTGCAGGTGCAGCTGTGGGAGACGGACATTACAGGCATGGAGAACCAGTTCCAGCCTGCAGGGGCATCTGGAACTTGGGACAGTCCAGTTGACACAGAGAGAAAAAGAATTGAGAAGTGGGCACCTACATTTGCTCGTCTGGCACTGAGCTCTCGTTTTAACACACACACACACACACACACCTCTCATTCTCTCATGAAACACACCCCTTGAGCTTTGTGGCCTGCAGTCTTATTGGTGTACCGCTGTTTTTGTAAGGTAATGGAAGGTTCTGAAAATTCAAACTGCAAGCAACAGTCGTGACTGCCAATCACCCATCCAGCTCCGCCTACCTTCATAGGAACATGCTGGCCACTCCAGTAGACTTTGCAACTGCGCCCGCCTCTGTGTAGCCAGTCCATTTGTGTGGTGCGTGGATGTTTTGACCTTGGCACACGTTAAGATGTAAAGGGTGACTGACAGGCCCAGTCCATCTCTGCCATTGCTGCAGTTTTCAGCATTCACATCACTCTTATCTTCATGTTGATGATGTTTCTGTTTTTTGTTTTGGCTTCTGCCATTTGGTGTATTTTCAGACAACCTCAACTGTGGTGCCACCACGCATCCGCAGAGGTCCTGCTGTTCAAGATAGAAGCTCGCTTCCCTAGGTGTCCCAGTTTCTTGATGGGTTTAGGCAGCAAATTCACCCAACGATGGCGTCGGGACTTGGCCTGGTCTTTGCCTTTGTTAGAACATTAGAACACTCTAGACGAGAATGGGCCATTCAGCCCAACAAAGCTCGCCAGTCCTATCCACTTATTTCCTCCAATAAAACATCAAGTCGAGTTTTGAAAGTTCCCAACGTCTTACTGTCCACCACACTACTTGGTCGCTTATTTCAAGTGTCTATCGTTCTTTGTGTAAAGAAAAACTTCCTAATGTTTGTGCGAAATTTAACCTTAACAAGTTTCCAACGGTGTCCCTGTGTTCTTGATGAGCTCATTTTAAAATACCAGTCTCGATCCTCTGTACTGATTACCTTCATAATTTGAAACACTTCAATCATGTCACCTCTTAATCTTCTTTTGCTTAAACTGTACAGGCTCAGCTCTTTTAATCTTTCCTCATAATTCAACCCCTGTAGCCCTGAATCAGCCTAGTCGCTCTTCTCTGGACCTTTTCTAGCACTGCTGTGTCCTTTTTGTTGCTCCGGCGAACGTTTTGGTGATTGTTGGCTTTGCTGTTCTCCTGGTTTTTGAGCCCTGCATGTCTTGTTGGCTTCTCTCTTTCTTGTCTCTTCTGTCATCGTGGCAGCTTTGTGATGTTGTGCTTTGTGACCTTTAATCCAAGCCTTGTGCCACTTGAGTGCCACTTCCAGAAAATGCGATTTCTTCAGCCGATATGCAAACAACTTCCCCACTAGTCAGGAATATAGTGCCTTTGTCATGTACACGTTAACAGCCTGTGATGTTCACAGTGCTGCCACCATTCATGTTTGTAACTCTGCAGCCATGTGCCTGTCACCTGTGTTTTACCAGGCCGTGCAGCATTCCTTCCCAAGAAGACGTGTGACACACACTTGAACGGGCACAGACCAGTGGGATAGCCATGGCACAGACTCCTGCCAGAAGGGATGAGCTCACAAAGCAAAAGGTGATTCCCTGAGTGGTCGGCCGCAGATCGATGATAGATGACAGGACATACGTCTGTGCTGGGGCTTTTTCCGGGATCTTTCATGGTTGACCCCACCGCATGCCCTCCAATAACATTTCTGTGTCTAAACATGTCCAGGCAGTGCGCCCCTGCTCGACTAAGCAGAGAGTCAAAGCGCGTCAGGCACAGCGTGGCATGTTTGTCGGCACTGCCACAGAGATTGGGGATAGCCGCCCAATTGCTCGCTGGTAGTCCAACTCAGCCAGTCTAAGAGCCAGGGATTTCCATGTCTGCTGATGTCCAGTCCGTCTGCCTTATTCACTGCCACCTTAAATGAGATGTGATGGCCTCATCAGGGCCCCCTGCCGTAACACTTTCTCATGACAAGGTGTGGTCATCTCAGGTTCAAGACCTTCAGACCTGGCCAAGAATTGAACCATACCCTAAAAAATGATCTACTTCCTGGCAGCCCTGGCACATAGAGATTGTGGTGTTGGCACTTTACACATCAGAGCCTGAGGGTGCCATCATCCAGAGCACATGAAATGCAATTAGCTCCCAGGTCACTTGGGAAGTCCTGGACCAGTGTAGGACATGATAGACCCCCTTGGCCTTCATACACTGACTTTATTCCATTTCGTGCCAGCCCTGGATGGCCTTGTCCTGAAAGATGTGCCATGCGTAACTACTGTAGACTGTAGGGGGCATTCTGAAGTTGTGCCCAGGCTCAGGATTAATCCGCAAGGGCCCAGAGTAGGCATTGTATTACGTACAGAGTAAGCTCAAAACTGACCCACTTGGCTCACGTTGGCCGTCCGCTGCCCTTTCTCATCACAGGCATTCTGACCTGCAGCACCTCCTTTCCACTCTTCCAGGCCTTTCTTTCTTCCCCCTGCCAGTTAGCTCCTTGCCCATCTCTCCTCCTGACTGACAAACAGAAAGGGCCTTTTAAGTGCCATCCTGGTACCACTGCCATGGTAACTTCTGGTCCTCCTCTGCCACCTCTGGGTCTGGGCCAGGACACCAGGCTAGAGTGCCCCCAATTGACTACGAGTGTCCCTGCAATGCCTGTCATCATTTTGGTCAACATGGCAATCTTGTCCTTGGTACTTCTTACTACAGGCTGAGGTATATGGGCACCTGGCCCTTGCCAGGACATAAAGTCCAATATAAAAGTGGTCTTCTGAGGAGTCGAGGCCTGCTTGTGATGTTGACCACCTCGACACTGCCTCTCAGGTGTCTTCAGCTTTCTGCTCTCGTCCACACACCACAATGGAAGTGGGTCACTGTGTTGCCTGCCGCCATTGCCTTCTTTAACAAAGCCGTAGCTTTGACCTTGCTCTACTTCATTTTTATTAAAATTCTCTGAGATCGACATGTCAGCCCCCTTTAAGCGATAATGAAGCTTCTGTGGGGAGAAATCCCTTAATGAAATCTTAATTAGCCAGCGGCTTCTGGGAATACAAAACTTATTAGAGGTGAGGGGCTGCCTCTCCTCACACTCTGTATTTGTACCACCCGTTTTGGGTTTCTGATTTGTATATTCATATGAATTATCAAAAAATCAATTAATAATCTGAAATGAAAAGCTGAAGCAGCCGTGGGGCAGCATGGTGGCACAGTGCTTAGCGCTCAGGGCTGCATCCTGGCAGATATCAGTTAGGCAAGCCATACAAATGGGGAGATGCCCAGACTCAGAGTCCTGGGTTCAAACCTGTGTGGAGTGTATGTGTGCCCCTGGAGGTGCCCAGGCTTCTAGTCCACATCTGAGAAACCAGCAGGTTTAGTGGGCTTGTGAGTTTTAAAATGATTCATGTGGTAGACTCAAGTTCTGTCTGGGCCTGGTTCTAATGTTGATCCACAGGACAGAACCTGACACTGGGCACTACCAACGTGGCATTAAGGATTGAAGAAGGCCTTGAGAAAGTGGGCAAACAGGCTGAGCTCACCATCCTTTGTGTAAACCTGCTTTACATGGCACTGGGCACCCAGCAGGCTCCAATAGTACATGAGAGGACCCATGTCTGTGCCACAGTGAGCCAGCCGGCCAGCCAGCCAGCCTGTGGCCACTTCCAGTGGTGTTACCTAAGTGGGTAAGTGCGTGTAGGGTGGTATGATGTCATGTATTTAGTGTGGGCACCTCCAGTACTGTTGTGGCATATTTATTGAAGCTGTGCACCTCCTGGCTTAAATATGGAAGGTGGTGTTGCTTCATATGTATGTAGTATGGGCACCATCAGCCTGGGTTGTTATGGCATAGACTGGGCATCACTAGGCAGCGGTATGCCTTAAGCACCTTGGTAGATTGGTATGGCCCTTTACATGTAGGGTGGTATGGCCTGATGTGTTGGGTGTGGGCACCATCAGGGTGTGTATGCCTCATGCATCCAGGGTAGTATGGCATAATGTATTTTGTGTGGGCAGCTCCCGTGGTGTGATGACTTATGCCTGTACAGCCTGGCAACTGTATGTCTTTTCAGTGTAGGTTGTCCCACATAAGTTTCAGGCAGGTCCTCATTAAGTGTTTCCAAGGTGGCACAGTTAGAGAGAATGGGCACTCACTGGTGTACAGAAGGGCCACAGCTCTCACTAGCACCCTCATGTGGCCCTTCTGTACACCAGAGAGCGATGGCTCAGTGATGACCGCCTCAGTCCTCAGTGCTATTTTTGACCCTAGCATGAGACTTGAAGCCATATGTGGGTCAGATGCCTGTGGAGTGTTGAGTTGGGAGGAGGAGGACAGGCCAGAGCTAAGGGGCATGAGTGGGGCACAGGCCAGTGGTATGGGCAGGTGGGTAGTCCACCTCATAAGCTCTGGTGGGTGGTGGAGCTGGCTTTGAAGGGAATCCAATTATTATTTGTCACTAAAGCCCATCCTGAGCTGGATAAAGTTGCAAGGGCCGACCGCTGCCGTTAAGACTCGCCACAGTTTGCCATGAGGCACTCTAGCTGGCACAGACGCTCGTGCTCCATGGGCGCTGCTGCCAGTGCACTCCATCAAGTGTCGCAGCCCGTCTAATAGGCCATTCGGCACTCGTGCAGTAGGTAAAGCTTTATTATGTGTCCTTAATTGAATTTAAATTGCACGTCATTTAACACATGAACGCTTACCAAATCATTTAATTGATTCCGAATTCATAGAAAGGAAAGAGAAGTTAATTAGACGTTCTGTATTTGTAGCGTTGGCAGCCTGGCGCGTGTTCACAACAATATACGTCATGTTCGGCATGAAGTGAGCGTCCATTCCTGGCACCAGTGCTGATGATGAAGTGTATTATCATCCGAGCTGGGGTGGGGGAGGGGTGCGTGTCCCACTGATGTCCGTCTGTCCCCCTGTGCTGGTGGCGAGCGCCACTGCTACGTCTCTCTCGGCACACACTCACCATTGCCAGTGCAAATAAGGGCTGAACATGTTATTAATTAAAGCAAAAGCCGAATGCATTTGGAATTAATTAAACAGAAGGCCGCGCTTCCAAGCTTACTACATAATTACCACTCCCTTTAATTATGGGAATTGTTACCGTAGCCAGCGCAACAGACGGCGGGACGTTAGGAAGCAGAAGAGAGCGGCAATGAGAGTGCTGGCAAAGTGGCCGTCCACCTTAAAGGAGGAGTAGAGGGAAAGTCGTCTTAGGAAGCAGAAATCGCTTGTAGATGTTGCCGGTCAACCGTGTAAGATGGCTGAAGTAGTCGGGATATTTCCAGAAGACAAAGTGGAAAGTGTAGACAAAGGAATGACCATGTGTACAGGAGCATGCGTTACAAAGTCTGTCCAGACCTGTTGTCCACATTGGATGTCTTCTCGGGATACAGTCGTGTTGAGAGTCCACAAATCCAGGAAGTATCGCAGAGACAACATGGCTTCACTCGGGGTGGCCGGGCTCATGGCTCAGATAGTGAGGAGAAGGCCAGTAGTAATGTGCAGCACGTGAACTCAGTTCAAGGGAAAGCGTGTTGGCCACTCACAGCGCACGTTCTTCGCTGTCTGCATCTCGTACCACTGGCTATATTGAAAGGCCATCTCTCTTACCTGCCTTTCACCGCTCAGGTGTTATTGTAAATATGGTCAAATGAAAGAAACATGACAATTAAAAAGCAAATATGCTAAATGTCATCAGTGGTGAAGCGTTTCGAGAGTGACGTGCTCTTCACTGTACCCATTACCATTCACATATCACTCCAGTAGATCTTTCAAGGTTCCCATTACCGTGATCCTTCATACAGCACTGGCCCACCTGTCCACAGGAGAGGGTATTATGTGTGAGTGCTCTTTGTAGACTGTAGCTCTGCATTTGATACAAGAAAGCCCTCGATGCTCAGAGACTCTTAACACAGGGGGTTCCACAGGGCTGTGTGCTAAGTCCTCAGATGTGCTCCTTCTGCAGATATGACTATGTCAAGTTTGCTGACGACACCACTGTGATCTCTAACAACAATGAGTAGGCTTACCTGGATGAAGTGGAGAGTCTGTCTTAAAGGACTAATCCTTCCTGAATCTCTATAAGAGAAAGGAGTCGATTGTAGACTTTGGGAGAGAGCAGCAGAGGCGTGACCACACCTTGGTGAAGAAGGCACCATGACGTCTTCACCACCTAAGACACTGCAGGGATTCCAAGCTTCCTTCCTTGTTACTAAAGAACTTCAGGACATCCGCTAATGAAAATATCCTGACTGGAAAGCACACAGTTCTGCAGGGAATAATGTGGTCGACTGAACGTATCACTGGATACCCAGGACATCCATGTTGAAGTGGGCCAAAGAAAATGAAAATGAGCAATAGCAGCCTCCCCCTGCAACGGCCTGTCCTCTGTGCCGTGGTCAGGAAAGGAAGAGCACTTGAGGGAGACTGAGGAGGAGCTTCTGTGCATCGTCCGTCCACCTGCATCTTGAACAAGGACAGTGTCAGGAGCTGCCTGAGTCTCGGCTCTTAATTCTCACATCTGGTTATTTATTAGAGAGAGTTCTTCACTTTTTATTGTCTTTTATATTCTTCTTATGCACAGTGCTGGAGTTTAGCCACTAAGCATTTCACTGCATGTAGAATTGTATGTAACAAATCCAGTTGGCTTTGCTTTTGATCCTTCATCTGATCCCAGTTCATTATGAGATTTGACTGTTCACACTGACTCCAAGACACTCCGCTCGGGTAAGGCCTGCAGTTCATGTGCCCAAGCCACCTGACCAGACAAGCGGCGCAGGAGTTAAGGTGGCAAAGGGATGCAACCAGCTTGAAAGGAGTGATTGGGTGTGGAGTCGTGAGAACCAGAAAAAAACAAATCGTACCCAAGGACCGAAACTGAGAGCAGAAGAAATGAGTCGGGAGCTGGGAAGTGAAAAAAAAAAAGGAAATCGATAACACAAACGCGCAAAAAATGTATCTGGAAATCTGCCATCCTTGGGCCATTATCGTACCATCATGCTGAGATTTACAGTGCATCCGTAAAGTATTCACAGCACATCACTTTTCCACATTTTGTTATGTTACAGCCTTATTCCAAAATGGATTAAATGCATTTTTTTCCTCAGAATTCTACACACAACACCCCATAATGACATGAAAAAAGTTTACTTGATGTTTTTACAAATTTATTCAAAATTAAAAAACTGAGAATCACATGTACATAAGTATTCACAGCCGTTGCTCAATACTTTGTCGACGCACCTTTGGCAGCAATTATAGCCTCAAATCTTTTTGAATGTGATGCCACAAGCTTGGCACACCTATCCTTGGCCAGTTTCGCCCATTCCTCTTTGCAGCACCTCTCAAGCTCCATCAGGTTGGATGGGAAGCGTCGGTGCACAGCCATTTTCATATCTCTCCAGAGATGTTCAATCGGATTCAAGTCTGGGTTCTGGCTGGGCCACTCAAGGACATTCACAGAGTTGTCCTGAAGTCACTCCTTTGATATCTTGGCTGTTTGCTTAGGGTCGTTGTCCTGTTGAAAGATGAACTGTTGCCCCAGTCTGAGGTCAAGAGCGCTCTGGAGCAGGTTTTCATTCAAGATGTCTCTGTACATTGCTGCCTTCATCTTTCCCTTTATCCTGACTAGTCTCACAGTTCCTGCCGCTGAAAAACATCCCCACAGCATGATGCTGCCACCACCATGCTTCACTGTAGGGATGGTATTGGCCTGGTGATGAGCGGTGGCTGGTTTCCAAATGTGACGCCTGCCATTCACACCAAAGAGTTCAATCTTTGTCTCATCAGACCAGAGAATTTTGTTTCTCATGGTCCGAGAGTCCTTCAGGTGCCTTTTGGCAAACTCCAGGCGGGCTGCCATGTGCCTTTTACTAAGGAGTGGCTTCCATCTGGCCACTCTACCATACAGGCCTGACTGGTGGATTGCTGCAGAGATGGTTGTCCTCCTGGAAGGTTCTCCTCTTTCCACAGAGGACCTCTGGAGCTCTGACAGAGTGACCATCAGGTTCTTGGTCACCTCCCTGACTAAGGCCCTTCTCTCCCGATCGCTCAGTTTAGATGGCCAGCCAGCTCTAGGAAGAGTCCTGGTGGTTTTGAAATTCTTCCACTTACGGATGATGGAGGCCACTATGCTCATTGGGACCTTCAAAGCAGCAGACATGTTTCTGTAACCTTCCCCAGATTTGTACCTCGAGACAAGCCTGTCTTGGAGGTCTACAGACAATTCCTTTGACTTCATGCTTGGTTTGTGCTCTGACATGAACTGTCAACTGGGGGACCTTCTATAGACAGGTGTGTGCCTTTCCAAATCATGTCCAGTCAACTGAATTGACCACAGGTGGACTCCAATTAAACATCTCAAGGATGATCAGGGGAAACGTGATTTCTCAGTTTTTTTATTTTTAATAAATTTGCAAAAATCTCAAGTAAACTTTTGTTACGTTGTCATTATGGGGTGTTGTGTGTAGAATTCTGAGGAAAAAAATTAATTTAATCCATTTTGGATTAAGGCTGTAACATAACAAAATGTGGAAAGAGTGATGCGCTGTGAATACTTTCCAGATGCACTGTATACTGTCACAAAGACAATGGGATTCACACAACCACAGGCACAAAATGGCTGCTGTGACACAAAATGGCAGCGTCCAAAAGTAAACAAATTAAGGACAAACCTCTTAAAAATAAAGAATATACAAACGTTATGCAAATGAATGATTTACCAAGGCATATGTCGGAAAGGGAATCATAACAGCGGGGGCTGGTGGTGATGGTGTAGGGAGATGACACACGTGATGCCGAACCAAAATGAATGAATGAAGAGACAATACGGGGTCTGGAAGAACAAGAGTGAGGGACAAGCCAGGGTAGAGAAAAAGCTGAACGCCTTGTGGTGTCTCCCAGGCTCAAGTTTCTTTTCTTTTGGTTCATTTAGTTTTGTGTTTTTACTCTCTCCACAGTCCTGGAGAATGTCATTTCATGGTGCAATATGCTACAGTACTGGGTATGGATGAAATGACAATGAAGCCAGTTGGCTTGACTTGACTTGTTTTAGTTGGGTTTGTCTTTTTTATTTCATACTACACATCATTACCCATTCCTACCAGAACCAAGGGGCAGGGCCTTATCATGCTGCTGCTCTCCAGGACTTCTCTTCAGCTCCCTCTGCTGTTCCTCCTCTGCCGTATTTGTGTTTTTTTTTTTAATATTTTGCATTTCCTGGATTGTTTCCAGGATTGCATTTTGTGGTACGTGGACTTGGACCTTCTTTCACGGCTTATCAATTCCACTTTTATGTTCTCTTTTGTATGTCTTCTGATACGTTTTGAATGCTTTCAATTTATCAGATATTTTTTTATTGTTGTATTTAACTTAAAAAATCTAAATCTGTTTTATTTTGGGCCAGAGGTTTTAGGGTTCCCCTTTCCCCTCAGGCCTTTGAGACTTCCTTGGAGTATGCAGGCTGTCGTGTTTTAGGCCTGAGCGGTAACAAACTAACTAACTAATTCAGACACACTGAGTCTCTGACAGATGCTGTTCACTCCGATTGCGACTCACCCTGCAAGGCCTGAACACCTAGAGATCTGCGTCAGTACGGGGAGAAGCAGCTGTGTGCCAAATAGGACATCTCTGGTGGATTCTACAACACGCTTTGCCATCAACATTCTGTTTTTGAGGTTTAAGTTTAGTTCTGTATGTGTTTTCCTCCCGTCTTGTTTTTGTTGTTTACATGATGCCTTTTGGGTTCATCATGTGATTACAGTCATTAACTAATGGCGTTAAGGAAGTGATGCTATAAATACGTTTCACTACGTGCCATCCCTCTGTGGGTAAGCGGAGTCCTCACATCCTTTGTGTAGTCAGCTTTATGCTTAAGGAGGCACACAAAACGAGTTTATAGTTGTTTTTGGTGCCTTCATCGTCCTGTAAATGCAGTCCATGCTCGCATACAAGCTGGCCTGGTTTGTGGACTAACCTGCTCAGGTCCACACAAGTAACCTGCTGCCACAGTGAACCCTCATACTGGCATGAGGCCTACTTCAGCAGCACTGGCCACAAGGCAGGAGACAACCCAGGGTGGTGACACATTCAAAGCTACTAATTCCAGCTCAGGGTCTCAGGAGACCAGAGCCTATGCCAGCATCACAGGGCACCCGTACATTACAGCGTCCACTCACACAGGGCCACCATACGATGACGTTAAGATTTCACATCACATGTTTACACCCTTCATACATATGGGTATCATACGAGTACCCAGAGAGAACATACTGTATAGTTCCCACTCTGCCACCTGAACCCAGGACTTTGATGCGGTGAGGCTAACCTTGGTCCCACTGAGCCACAGAATAATCACTTCAGTGTCCTCAGAGATGGAGCACTGGGCAGGTTACCTAATTCGCCTGCAGTTGTACTGACTGTATATAGCGCCTAGCCAGAGTACTTTTGCATTTAACACCACAAAGCTAGACCATAATAATTTCTTTTGATTTTTTTTTTATCATCAGAGGACTGGCTTAGATGCACACAGGCAGTAAGTGACATTATGAATATATAGTGCCTTTCTACAGTAAACAGTGTCACAAGGCTACCCAATGATGCTCTCCATGGATTTGTAAAGTGGCTCCCCAGATGTTATCCAGATAGTCCAGTAAAAATCTGCTGGATATCGTTTTTAACCACTAGAGGGCCCTTATTTCCTCAAAAGTTTTTCTGACTCTGAGAGTGTGCGGGCATTTGGTATGGTCATGTGGCCTGTGCCACTAGGCTTTGGGGTGATCCGTAGATAATCCAACTGAACAGTAAGGCGATGTTGAACCAAATTCTGGATTTAAGCCGATCTCTGTGGTGGGCTCGTGTGCTGATGAGCGGGAGCACACTGCAGTGTGGCCAGAGATGTGCTAACTGATAAAGCTACCATGGTGGCTGCCCTTCCCTTCTGCCTGACATGATTCATTTCTTAGAGAGGTTGGCCCGTCAGTGGCCTTTGATTGGCGTTCTTGTCCTTTGCCCTCCAGCAGCCGCAGCACATAATTGAAGGCGGTGGTCTCTGGTGGCCCCTCGCATCAGACTTGGGATATAATTAATCAGTAAACTGGGTGGTTTGAATTCTGGGCAAGGAATCAATACTCAGAGCCCCCTGGAGAGTGTAGTAAATTGAAGAAGCCTAGCCGACGCTGGAGCTGGAGGATCGCTGTGGGTCGAAATCTCATTGCACACGCTGGCATGTGCCCTGTGATTCAGCACCAGCCTGCCACTGAAATCCCATATTGCAATCACTTTCAGGAATTAATGGCATGCGGCTCTGCCCACAGGAGTTGACTCTTAATGTTGGATGCTTCCTTTCATTGTTTGATCCTGCTTGGAGTAGAATGGTTATCACTTCAGTCCTGATTCCATATAGCGCCTTTCACAACAGGGATTGCCAGACTGAGGAGTGATTGCAGGAGGACCTCGAAACACCAGGAGCTGCAGGACTGGACCGCCCATTTGACATGTGTAATGGTGATTGTAGGGTGGCACAGGGGTTAGTGCTCACAGATTCCAGGACCCCGGCATCCTGTCCAGGGCTGCTTTCCGCCTTATGCCCTGCACTACTGTGATGGTGGCAGTGAATGAGACCCGCCTTGAGAGGTGTGAGTAGGGTGTTCTGTCACAAAGGAGGATGCACCTAGGTGTGAAAACCCATGACTCCCAGTCAGTATCCATTGTGCCCAACATGTGGCAGGCCATGTGATTTATAAGGTAGAGTCCCGTGCTTTCTTTTTGACCCACACCACTGTCCGTAGGCTGGCAGCAGTTTGGTACTTTTGCTTCACTTGAACTGTTTTGTTTGTTATTTCCAACTAATCTCAGACAAAGAGAAAGGAGGATGTGCCCAGAGGCACCCAAATTGCCTTTGACCCTGGACACTTGGCATGCAGATGCACTTTCCAGATAGGGGAGCCAGGGCAGGGGCATCCGCCTTGCCACATGGTCCTTCTTGCCATGCGCAACTTTAGAAGCCCTTCTACTGTAAGTAATGCCACTGTTCTGTCAGCATGTCCTGTAGTGCCTAGCTCGTTCCACCCAGCCATGCTGTTGCCCTGTGAGCTGCCCATCAGACCCTGCTGGTGCCCTGTGAGCTGCCCGCTGGCGTCTGCACATTTTTAGGTCACAAGGCTACATATTAGGTTTGTCTCTCTGGCCGAGTCTTTGCGCTGGGCCTCAGAATAGCAGCAGCGCCGCCCAGATTGTACGTTGCATGCAGCTGCCAGTTGGCGGGTCACGGCTGCCGTGTCAAGGAGCAGGATGATGCAATGCAGCCGTTTTAGCCACCAGGCCTCCCATCTTTGCTGTGTCGCCGTATAAGGGGCTGATTCGGGACCCCTGTCCACTAAACAACACTCATCTCTTATGCCTTTGCAGACAAAAATATCCTCGCAAATCCAACTCATAAAAATACCTGCAGCTCATGAGGGGCTTCATGGGGGAAGAGGCTTCAAGAATAAAGGGCACACATGGGAGTTGTGCATCACATAAGGTGCTATATGGGCTGAGCAGGAGTAGGTTTGGCACCCTAAGGGAGCTAGCATCCCTTTGCTCTTAGTAGGAGTGGATACACGTGACAGTGTGCTCAGCACGCCACGTTATGTGAGATAGCAGGACACCACTGACATCCATTAAGGACCAGGGTGACTTTGTAGACCACAGCTGGCATGCCCAGTCTTGCTCTTAGGTCCTGCATCCACAACCCTCCAACATGTTACACCAGCTTTCCTGTGTCTTTAAAGTTGAAATCTTATCTGCTAACAGCACTGAAAAGACAACCACTTGCAGCCTCTGGCACAGGCAATCTGAAGAAGTGGGTGACCCTTTTTAGTGTGCCCCTTTGATAGCCCAGACACTGGAGCTCATGATGGGCGTCACTTTAAGGATAAGGATCTGGGAAGAGCCCTCAAAAAAGTGTCATGAGGCCAAAGAAAAGAGGATTGAAAAGTGAATGCACACATTGGCGTGATCTGCTGCAAGAAGTCATGAGAGGCTGGGCAGACTCTTGTGTGGCTGCAGCTGGCACTGAATAAGACGGTAGCTCAGCACTCTGTCCTTATTTTAGGTATATGGAGTGCCCCTGAAACCTTGCTTATTGTGAAGGAGGTGACGTACACTGGCAGAACTGAGTGTGAGGCAGTGTGAATTTTAACACGTGGCAGGACCAAAGTGGCAAGGCCCAACTCTGTCAATCTTAACCCTCTGAGACACTCTTGTGTTGGCACAGGGCACTGTGGTTAGCGCTTGGCTCAATGTAAGTGTTCCTAAGGGCAGTGTCATAGATAAGATAAGTCCTTACATTCATTGGTCAGAGGCCGGTGCCCATGAATTTGGATAGGCTTTGTGCCACAGGCTGCCAGGGTGGGCTCCAGCCCCCACTGACAGTGATGAGGAGGTTCAGAGGGTGGGTTTCTGGGGGCACAAGGCATGTTTTGTGGATTTGTAATTTGTGTTTCTTTCACATTTTGTTTTCTGCTTTTTTTAATTTTATTCTTTTTTTGTGCCTTTTGGTTTTGTCTGATATGATGGTACTTGTGTTTCTCACTACAAGTTTGAGCCTCAGAGAAGCCTATTGCTCTTTTTGATGTCTTTTACTGAATCGATTCATTATCCACACATTTTACTAGAAACATTTTAAAGACGCCAGACTAGCCTAATGCTCACAGTCACACTAACTGGTGCCACCTTGTGACATCACCAGGGTGGCACGTTCACAGCTGTGCATCAAAAACACCAGCTTTCCAGGAACTTCCTCTGCCAGCTTTTGAGGTTCTGTGGTTTTTGACCTGGGTTTTGAGGTTACCTGTACCAATTAGAGATCCTCATGCTGTTGACTTCTCGCCTGATTTTTGACTCGTTCTTCTTTTTTGATTTGTTTTTTTCTCTCTCCCCATTTTAGGCAGAGCACACAATGACTGGGTCTGTGCCTCTGGGCCTTAAAGTGAACACAAATTGTGTCAGGGTGAAGGGTGGAAGTGTTGGAGGCCAAGCCTCCAAAATCCAGGCCCAGGCTTGACGCCTGCCATTCCCTCTCAGTTTTAGTAGGCTTTGGCCTATACAGGCCCAAAAAGGTTAAGGGCAACAAAGCACTCTTTAATCTAGAGAAATATCTAAGGGTATTTTACTGAAAAAAATACTGATAGAGAATAGTGAAATGTAACAAAAAATATGAAAACTGCAATCCAGCAACAAACAAAGCCTTAAATTAAAAAATGTAAAAAAGCAGAGCAAGAAAAGGTCAAAAAGCCGAAAAATCCACCAACTAAAGTCATGAGCCTAACACTGCAAAGGTCAGTGCCATTCTGGAGGGCCCGACTGTCTGCTTGGACTTCTAAAACCAGAGGGAGCGGTCCTCCATGTGTGCATCAAGGTGGCTCCGCCCCCAAACTCCATGTTAAGGGCACATTAGTATAATAAGTAAGCAAATCAATAAAGACACAAATAAAAATAATATGTAACAAATACATAAAAAGGTCAGAAAACCCTGTAACAGGCAGGAAGCCCAGACCTGAATGCCCTCAGGCTTTGCAGTATGGGTAGGCAGCCACTAAGGGGCCACATGAGTCATTGTGTGTCCGTGTGAAGACAGGACCACCAGAGAGACAGCTGACTCTTAGAGTTAAAGGTAGTTGAACGCAGGATAGAAGAAAGCTAGCACACTATTGCAAGAGGGTCCGACATGAATGGACACTGAGTTAGGGCATGGCTGGGGGCTAGAGCATGGGAAAGGCGCTATATAAATAAAATGTATTATTATCATTATTGTTAGAGGTGTCTCAGCATGGTTCTCCCATGTAGTACTCGTATACAGGCAATGTCAGAAATGCTAGAAATGGATATGTGGGATCCTTGACAGGAGGTAGTTGAGTTGGTTTGGGCATCTGATTAGGACTGATGCCCACGTGGCCCAGACCCGATAAGTGTCAGGAGATTGATGGAGTGTGTGTGAGCTCAGGGGGCATGACAGAATGATAAAGGGGCATTCCTGACTACTAGAAACTATTCCTGTGATAAAGTCACCTCAGTGCCATTTGAGTCAGATTGGTGACTGGAAAACACACTGCTTCTGTACCTGTGCCACTCTATTTTTTGTGGTGGGCAAGTGGGGGCTCATTGGAAACCCGTTGATGGAGGCAGCAGCTCAAGTTGTCTTTCCGTTTGCTCTGCTCTTGCCTCATGTGATTATTTTGTGTGATAAATTGGTTTCTACCCTGTGTCTTGTTGGTCTTTGGTCCTGAACAGGTAGAGGAGCTGGCTTTCACACGGACCTGGGGGCTGGCACTCACCATAGCGTGTTTAAGGCTACTTGGCAGACGAGGGCTGTGTGTAAAGAGCTTGTGAACGTTGTCGGCCATCCACAGCAACAGAACTCCTCTTTCAGAAGTGACACCCCACAGTTTTCTGCTGTCCACACGCCCCTGGTCAGTTATGTTGAAATGGCAGCTTTGTGGAAGGCAGGGCGCCTTGTCTGTATAAAATGTGATTTTCTTCCAAGGCCTAATTTGATGTAATAAAGAGCCTAATAAAAAGCCTTCAATGGAATTGATTGCCGGGACAGGCAGGCACTGGTGGAGCTCAGCTTTTACAGGTTTGGCCCCCTCTGAGGGTCATTAAAATGAATAAAGCCAGGATGGCCTGAAATGCCGAGTCAGCAGCCCAGTGTGACTTATAAGAGCACAAAGTCGTTGGATGCTCCGTAGGCGTCAGCACTCTGCTCTTTGTGGTCAGCTGCTTCTTTTAATACGCCCTCCATATTGAGAGCCTGTGATCAGTGCTGGCCATCGGGTCCAGCAGAACTCATCATTCAGATGAGCCGCATGTCTTTGGACCTTTTCTGGAAGCCCACACTCCTTGGCACGGGGCTGCACCAGCTTCTTTAAGGACCTCATCCTGTGGTTAAGAGAGAGGACTTTGAGGCACAGACTGGTGGTCCCCAAGGAGGGAGCCTTCCTTCTCATTGTTTCCTTTCAGTCCCAAATTCATGACAGTGTGAACTGCACTGCCTTGTGTTCTAAATGCAAGATCAGTTTGTCCATTTGTCTGAATCGTGGTTAAGGCTGGCAGCGACCTGTCCCACATGCTGGCATTAATGATGCTTAGACGAGTGTTTTTATCTTATATTGATCAAAAGAAATAACTAAATATTAAAGTCAAACAAAGAAAAATCAGCTTTTACTAGAAGGGCACAGCCAAAGGGACAGCAGAAGTGGTAGGACATCAGTGGTTAAACCCAGTTAAAGCCAGTAGCCACTGGGCAGCGGCCAACTATCTGGTTCTCTTCTTAAGTGTTCTGTTGGTTTTGCGGTGCTAATTGTACTTTTGTGATCATGTTGTGCTCTTTTGTTATCAAGTAAAGAAAACAAAACATGAAAGTGGGCAGCTAGCGGGTGTTAGGGTGGCACAGCAGCCAGCACTTCTGCCTGAAACCTTCTGACACTTATGTCATGTCTGCACATCCTCCCTGTGTCTCTCTAGGAGCTCCAGTCTGCTTTGCGAGCTTTGTGAACGGATGGGTGACTGTGCCCTGCTTCAGCTACACCCACAGTGCAACTGGCCATTGTAAAAGAATGCTAGGGAGCACTCCCCACTTGCAGTCAGCAGGTGGCTCTACCAATACCACAAAACTCTGTGACTTGGACTAATGTGCCTGGAGACACACGAGGCACCAGAGGATGTCACATAGCCCTGGGACCAGTTGAGACACCTCAGCCATATTGGGGACAGCACAACACCACCTTGAACATACAGTGACAGGACCCTGGATGTCATTCCCAGTTGTAGGCCAGGGTTTAAATGCCACTCTATCCCTTGGCAAGGAGATGTTGTGGTACTTGTAATGGCTCATCTGATACGAGAAGAAGAAAAATGAAGAGGAGGAAGGATTGCCATGCAAGTGGGCAACCCACAGATAGGCGTCTCGGTAGGCCATTAATGATTGATTTTATTGTCTGTGTCGTGCCTGTTGTACCCCCACACATGTGTCCTTGCTTTGTCTTCATAAATCATTTCTTTTACTCTCCTTGGTCCCCTTGACATCTTTTGGGTTTGGCGATTTCACTGGAGGAAGCCCTCCGGTCACACCATCTGACTTTGAATTTTCTTTGAATTTAAATAATTTACAATTACGGAAGGCAAAGAATACCAAAGAAACTGCCATGAACTTTACTTTATACGAATGCGCTGAGCTGTGGGCAGCAGGGTATGTGTGGGGGGGGCCCTGACTACACAGCATTTGGAGCTCTTCTCCACCCTTGTGCTTATGGCTGAACTACCCTGAAGAACTTCACTCACTTGAGTACTCACATTATGATTGGCCTTCACCTGGGGCCACTTCACCTAAGCCAGGTGGCCCCAGCTTTTCATGCCAGCCCACATCATGTTTGAGCAAGCTGTGACACCCTGTTGGTGTTTTGGGCCACTCCAGAAAGGACAGACGCGTTGTGCTAAACTTTAACTGAAAGAATGTGTGTGTCAGATGTCTATGAATTAATTTTTTGCTTTTAAATGTTTAGTGCTTTTCTAAGAAGCACACAAGTGGCTAACACTACCATATATAGCTGCTGTCCTTCACCATTCAGTGTGGTTTATTTCCCGTGTCAGCTCTGCTTGTCAGGAATTACAGGTACAATAACTACAAAGGAAATGACATTTGGCAAAAATACAAATATTTCTTTATGTCTTCTTATTGAGGATGAGGGATAACTGATGACTAACTGATGAGACCACTCAGGAGGCTGGACACATGTCCTGACCAAATTTCTGGTGTCCTCTGTCACTCTAGCCTTATTTTATTCTTACAGAGGTGACCAAAAGATTTTCATATTTGGATATAATCCTAGTCAGTAAGTGACAGTTTTTGGTCAGTGTCACATAACTAATAATGTTACAGCAGAGGAATTACTTTAATATTGTTTTTTATCAGTATGCTGCTGCTGGTGTATGTGAATTTCCCCTTGGGATTAATAAAGTAAGTATCTATCTATCTACAGTATCTATCTATCTGACTTCTGTATTTTGTGAGTCGGAGACCTACATGATGAGCAGATGCATTTCAGATGTTTCTGCATGTCTTCCTTGTGTTTTGGTTGCATCATATTCAGCTCTTCCTTCATCATGCTGGCACTCATGTAACCAGCTTCTTCTTGAAATTCACCATTTTGGAGACATGGCTGCTATGTCCGCGACACTGTGTAGTAGGAAATATTTTCATGTGCAGCACATTTCCAAGTCAAATCGTGTCACCTGTCAACTAGGCTTAAGGCTGCAGAAAGTGCTGCTACTGTGGAAATCATTCTGCATTGTCTCTGGTGCCTCTTTGTCTCGTGACTACAGACCAGTGGCACTTATGGCTCACATTATAAAGACCTCTGAGTGGCTGCTCCAAGACTATATGAGTCCTCTTGTGGTAGACCATCTGAACCCACTGAAGTTTGCCTGTTGGACAAAGATTAGAGCGGAGGATGCTTGTCTGTCTGCTCCACGAGGCTTATTCACACCTGGACAAACCTGCCAGTATTGTGAGGATGATGTTTTTCTGATATCTGCCATCCAACTGACTCTGTTAAGAGGTCAGCTCAGAGATATGCAGGTTGATGAGCCAATGGTGTCCTAATAATGGACTGTATATCAGGCTGACTGCAGTTTGTGAGGCCCAAGGGCTGTCTGTCTGATACAGATGTGAAGAATACTGGGGCAGCATAAGGAACAGGCCTGTCTTCTTTGCTCTTCACTCTGGACACCTCCGACTAATAAAGATAACAGCAGGTCAGATCACTTGCGGAAATTCTCAGATGATTCTGCACTTCAGGAGTGTATTGATAAGGGGCATGAGACAGAGGAGAGGAGTCAGGGGAACATTTGGAGAATTGTCTGCAAATCAACATCAGCAAAACCAAGGAGCTGCTTATTGACTTTCACCGTAACTAACAGCCTCCATGTCTAGTCACTATTCAGCGGGTGGATGTAGAGGGGGTGCACTCTTACAGGTACTTGGGGGTTCACATCAATGACAGGTTATCCTTGTCTTAGAACACAGAGGAACTATAGAAGAAAGGGCAGAGCAGGCTCTTGCGCTCCTGTAATGTTAGAAGCGACATCCTTCACATCTTCCACAACTGTGTAATGGCCAGTGTAGTGTGCTTGGCCAGTAACATCACTTCAAGAGAGGCTCACCAAATTCACCAGCTAATTAAAAGGGCAGACTCAGTTATGAGACACACTCTTGACTCCTTGGAGGTAGTAGAGGAGGAGAGAATGAAGACAAGACCGAGTGTCATTGTGAACAATGCTAGATATTCTCTCTCTGACAAACTAACACTGAGGACTTCCAGCCAACAAATTATTTAGCAGACGTGTGTCAAGAAACACTACGGGGCTGTTTTATACCAACAGCTAAACAGCATGGGGACCGGAAATGCCAAGTTAGAATGTTTCTTTCTTTTTACCTTTCTTATCATCATCCTCTTTAATAAAACCCCTGTGTGCGTCCAGGTGTCCGTGTGTCTTCTGGTGAAGTGCACATGCGCGGGGCCACGCGGCACATGTTCAGTCTCTTCCTGTGCATTCCCTGTGTGTGCAGAGAGAGAGAGAGAGAGAGACACAGGTGCGTGCGCCCGAGAGACAGACAGACACACACACACACACACACACACACAGGCAGGCAGGCAGGCCCGCCCGTGCGAGAGACAGTCACGCAGGCAGGCCCGCATGGGGGACAGACATGCACGCGCACACACGCACGCAGGCAGGCCCACCACAGAGACAGACATGCACGCATGCGCACAGACACACACACGGGACAGAGTCAGACACACACACACAGGCGCACGCGTGCATTGTTGCACTGTTACTTTTAGAATTAGAATTAGAACAATCTAGACGAAAACAGGCCATTCAGCCCAACAAAGCTCGCCAGTCCTATCCACTTGTTTCCTCCAAGAAAACATCAAGTTGAGTTTTGAAAGTCCCTAACGTCTTACTATCTACTTACTACTTGGTCGCTTATTCCAAGTGTCTATCGTTCTTTGTGTAAAGAAAAACTTCCTAATGTTTGTGCGAAATATTTTTCTTGCTTGTTTATTAGATTACGGATTTTTCAAATGTTCATTTTCTTCCCTGTGCTTAAAACTCATTAAAAAAGGTGTTTTTAGCGAGCGGGTCGTAAGGCTATAGCGTGAACTCTTGCAGTGTTAGTTTTCTCTGTTGTTCAAGGTTTTCTTAGTGTTATTCAATGTTTTTACATTTAGTTTACTATCACTATGTGCATTCAGTGGTATAATTAACTATATTTGTGCTTAAAATCTTAAAACATATATATATTTACATACAGTTCATATGATCTGGAACGGATTAATTGTATTTACATACAATCCTATGGGGGAAATTACTTCGGTTCCACTGTATTACTGTCAGACAAAATTCCAGGCATTTTACGGAAATACAAACCAGTATTACTGAGAGAGAAAATTAAAGGCACACAATACAGTGACACATATTACAGCCACATACAAGGTCCCTTGCCATTTAATATAGACTGTTCCTACTAATGTTTATGCACTACTGTTCTAGTGCCCGTTATTGTAACGGGCTTAATGTCTAGTATATGTATAAAACCATTTCAGGCGACTACCTGTTGAAGCTCATCGAGAGAATGCCAAGAGTGTGCAAAGCAGTAATCAGAGCAAAGGGTGGCTATTTTGAAGAAACTAGAATATAAAATATGTTTTCAGTAATTTCACCTTTTTTTGTTAAGTACATAACTCCACATGTGTTCATTCATAGTTTTGATGCCTTCTGTGAGAATTTACCAATGTAAATGGTTATGAAAATAAAGAAAACACATTGACTGAGGAGGTGGGTCCAAACCTTTGGCCTGTACTGTATATATATATCCCTCGGGACAAATAAAGTTCTATCTATTTAGTTGTTGATCAAGCATAAATACACATTTCATAATGCACAATAATAGAAGAACTAAAAGGAACATACAATTAAATATTAAAAATGACTCACTGATTGTAAACTGGTTGGAACAAATACCTATGGCTACAGGGATCCCCAGTACTGCATTTGCTGCCCACTGCCTCAAACGTTTCAGTCTTTCTGTCACACGTGTTAAATGGCACGTCACTGTTAGCTCGTCTCCAATACTTGATCTGTCAAATGTAACTTATACGTGCTGTACTTTTTCCACGTTTCCCTTCAAATATAAAACCAAAGCAGCGATATTTCCCTGTATTGTGATTTCCATTCGCTCACGTCTTTAACTTTTGTAGGCATGTAGTTTGGACCTCCTCCCTCACCGTACGGAACGCCGAACCTTCTAGTCCGGCTGTGGCGTCATCCAATCATAGGCCTGGAGGCGGAATGTTTGAGTGACACGTACATCCACCAATAGGAGTTTGGTTTTTGGACGCGGGCTGGAATTGGCGGCATATTGGCGGTTTTCGTGAAGTTTCCAAACAGAAGTAAACCTTAAAACAAAATTTGTTGCATTCAATGAGGATAACGGAAGAAGGGCACTCTCGGTTTAATAGGGGAGGAGGTTCCAGTGTGCATTTCAAAATGTTTGACTTCTGGTGAGTTTCTTCATTTTTTTTTTCCATTTTAAGGAAGAACGTTGTTTGTTTGACGATTAACGTTTGTGTAATGAAGTTTAACGCACTGACTGTTTCATTCTTTTCTAACGTATAAGTTCGTTTTGTGTGTCTTTCCTGAATTTGTAGGGAAAAATGAAGACTTTATTTAATTGAAGGAAATAAATGTTTTTCGAACGTCACGTCGCCGCGGTTAGCGTTTTCCAAAGCCCCCAAAGCCGAGGGGCCCGACTTTCCGTTTTGTCGGTGTCGCTTATTTATATTTTTCCCAGTTGGATAGAATGTGACGCTAAGGGCTTTAAACTTTTGCTTTTGTGTTACTTGAAGCAAAGAGAGAAACGTTTAAGGCAAGGTGGCTATATGCCGTCGGTTCTCCTGGTCAGTCCTGAGTGTGTTTTCCAAAACAAGTTGCTTCGAATTGGACCAAGCATTAGTACATGTTACATGGGGGGAGTTGCTAAGGTTTTCATAAGTCTTGCTGTAGTTCAAGGTGTTCTGGATATTTAATTTCTTAATTGTCAGTGCCCGTGAAGACTTTTGGTGTTACATGTTTGTTCACGGTTTGCTCTGCTCGTTTTAATTAACATTAAGGGATCAAAGTACACAGAAAAAAGTCAATAGATAAACGACATAGGTTTGTTATTTAAAACTGTAGCGTAAATAGAAGTTTGGTGGAAAAAAGTTGTCCATATATATGGATGGATGTGTGTGTGCCAAGCGACTATAAGCAAATAATGTATTGTTTTCTTTTTAACAACATTTTCATCTTGATTTTCATTCTACTTTTCCTGGTGTTCTCACTTTTTAATTAATCCATTATTTACTAATTAGTGGGTCTGACGCTAAAGTATTTGCAGCCTACTTTGATTTTTCAATGCTTGTCTTGGGTGTCTTCGTTTTTAATTGTCATTAAGATAAAACGAAGGGGAAAACTGCAAAAAAGGGCAAAATATAATGAAATCAACAAGAGTTAAGCCTTTAAATCTATATAGCAAAAGCGGAAATATTTCTAAATGTCTTAAGTGTAAAATTCTGCTGCTGTGCTTTTCTAAATCTAGAATAAGAGAAAAAAATACCAGCTCATTAAATGAGATCAGTGTTATCAGGTGTCACTGATTATGAATCTGGTTGGAAGAAAAACCTACAGCCCAAGTGGTTCCCGAGTTTAGGAAGCACTGCATTAGACCAATCTAGATGTACCCAGCTGCCGCCTGAAGGCTTTTGGCGTCTCACAGCGGAGCGCTCCTCGGACGCTGGGAAGCCCGTACGGAGACACACCCCTCGTGCGCTGCTATAGGATGCCGACTCCCAGAGTACGCGCCCCTCTCGTCAGTTTCAGGCTCGTTCAGTTGCACTGTCGGGCGGATTCCCGAGATTTGCAGCCTGTGTACTGCACATTTCAGACTCTTGTAAACTATCGAGGAATTTAAGATCTGGACCCAGAACAAGTTACTATTGCAGAATGTGTGTCACTTATTTTATATTTTATACGAAGCATGTAAAACATTAATACTTGATAAAAATCACAATGCCGTCGCATTTCATTATATTAAACCACAAGAACTTTGTACCAAACGTTACTTTTATTTAAGGCAGCGTAGTACAAAACAACATAAGGTATTGTTTGACCAATGCCTCTGCTGCTGCAACTACAATTTACCGTTATTCATTTTATTAAACATTTCCTTAATAGGGCTGCAGCTACCAGTTATTTTGATAATTGGTTAATCTGACAATTTTGTTAATCAGTTATATTGTGTGAAAAAACAAATTGAAATAACAGTGTATGAAATGTTTCATCAAACAGATTTGTAACATTTTGGAAATGTGTTTTTAAATTAACCAGTTGTAGATAATTTAAACAAAATACAGGTTTTTATACTAAATTTATGTCAATACATTGAAGTGTTGCAGCCTGCTGTGTGTCATTTGCTTTCGGAAGTGTGCTGTTGGATTTTCCCGTTTTAAAATTGTGATCCACAAAATCTGTGCAGCAGAGTACATTTTTGTGCCTTCCCCCAGATTGTATAAAAGCTAGTTGAAGTCCGATAGCCAGCTAGTATGGAACTTTAGCTCTTCCACCCTGCTCCTGCCTTTTGACTCGGAATGAGCAGCAAGTATTTCTGTCCTGGCACCCCTGCACTCTCGGTGAGGCTTTGATTTCCTTTGCACAAGAGACTGAAAAGTTTTCTGCTCAGACAGGGACTTGCTTTTCTTTGAGACCATTTTTTTTTTGTAAAGCCACACACACTAAAGTTACATGTGAATGCAAGAGTGTAGTGCAGCACTATAATTTAGCTGAGTGACTGCTTAAAAAAAAAAAGGCAAGTGAAAATGTGAATGTTTACTGACTAGTGGCTAATAAGACTTTTTTAGTTGCATATCATAACTCTGTCACATATGCTAGTGTTTTATTCTAATTGTAGGGGGATGGATTATAACTCAAATTATTCCTCATTTCAAACCAAAAGTCATGTCATGTCTAGCCTAGCAAACAGTGTCCATGTATTTGTATCACATAGCACTGAAATAACTTAACAGTAATGATGGTGTGATTATCTTGTCTACAGAGTCTGTAATGTTTTTGTGCATCTTCATTGTCCTCTCATGCCATATGAGGTCAGACCTACACATTTTATATCTCGCTATCAGAATACAGTGCTTCCAAACTCTGGAAGTCATATTTTGCACTTGTCTTTTCTGGTAATTGTGTACTGTCTGCCTTTTTTTTTCTCAAATGTGTTTGCCACTGAATGAAGTACTGATGTAGTTGCACCGCAGAAAGTACGTAACATAATGACGTAAACAACCAAGCGATGAAAGTGATTGTTGCCAGTGTTTTTAATAATTATCGATAACAATTAGTTGTTGCAGCCTTACTTAATAGTAATCAAATGAACCATGTACTTTGTGTAAACAGTCAGGACGTGATTCTCTACACTGGCCCTTCAAAAGCTCTTTAGACTATTCGCTTTGTGTTTCAGTGTTATTACTGCAATGTAATATTTCATAATAGTACTAGAGGTTGTTTGTTTACTCTGATACGTCTGAAGGCTTAACAATATCTATCAAGATACAACACACATCCAAGTCTCATATAATTGTCACACTATGTATGGACTTACAAAGGGAAAGGCACTGCATTTTGTTAATTTTAAATCACTCTTTCAATGAATTCTATATTTAAAAAAAAAAAAATAGTTGGTGGTCTGCTGTAGAAGAAAAAAGATAACTCTTTCCTTAAGACACACAGAGCTGTGCTGTCCTTTGACTCGCTCAGCTAAGACTTTGCTCTCCGAGTGGCTGCATGAACCATTTTTGCGTAGTGGGTTGAGGCGACGGCACACAGCCTTGCCACAAGCACAAAGAGAAGCTTATTGCACAAGCATCCATTCTGGAAAAATGGAAAACTTTTACCTGTTTTATGTCAAAGTTGTCCTTGTGTAAACTTAAAATTTTCCACCAATACAATATGGTTATTACTCTTGATGGAAAAGTCTACCTTAGACCATTTGACAGTTTCTTTCTTGAGCAAATGTTAATTTACCTTCAATATAGACATTGTCGTACATTTTAAGTGATTCTTTTAAAACATAGTTTGTGGCTTTTGAATTGTATGACCAGTATAAACCCCTATTGTCATGTTTAAGTAAGTATTTCTGAGGCTTGGTAATGTCTAAGACTGCTGGGTTCTCATCTGGGCGTCAGTGTGTCTCAGGCTGCTGAATGATCCTAAGGCTTCAGAGTGTCTCAACTGTACCTGGAGTCTATTGACTGTGCAGCTTTTGGGAACAAAACCTGCAGCCACCTGGGGTCCCCAGGATGCACTTGAGAACTCCTCCACGAAAGAGTGACCCATCTGGCTGGGATACTGGGACCACTGTCCCATTATTTAACCATACAAGCGTGATTGACTAAACAGTCTCTTGTTCGTAATATACGCAGTGTTAGGGTTACAAAAGCGAGCTGGCTGTATTTTATTCCCACTGTGTTTAAAGACTTGTTTATACTTGACAAGTCCACCTGAGCCATAAGGGCCAGGTGGCAAAAATGTCTGATATCCACACATGGCTGCAGTGCATGGAATTTTTTCTAAGTATGTGTTGCTCCATATTAGTGAATTTGGATTAGAGGCTGGTTACCTAGGCACTGGAATGATGAATGAAGGAGTGAATATAAAGCAACGGGTCATCAAAGTTTAAGACCGACCTCCAGAAATATCTGAAGTGCATGTGTTCATCATGTAAATCCCTCACTCCAGGGATCCAGTCCTTGATCACATTTGGTCACTCCACTTTCTCCTTTCTTTCCTCTTAAAGCCAGTAATAACAATTACAACTCTCATCGTCAGAGTCTCGCATTCTTTGTAGTGACAATGCCTAGGTATGCGACATTGACTAAAAACTGTCACGTACTCACTAGAGGCTATCCATGCACCAGTCAAAGTGTCTGCAACAAATATGAATGTGTTTTTGGTTCCTTATTGCGCGATTTGCTTTGTCTTCTGTGCGCATGCATCACGTGCCGATTATTAACGAACCTTAGACCAGTTAATGCTGCCGGTGGATGGCGAGGGTGGAAGTTGTGTGAAGTAAACTTGTCCACAATGGTACCGTTACTCAGGCTGTCTGGTGGCTGACACAGAGAGGCCATCTTGGTTTTTCAGTGAGTATTTACAGGTGGTGACATGTAATCCCTATACTTTAAGCAGATGCTCCAGAGATGTTTTTTTTTAATACAGGGTGTACTTGTAAATTTTATTAAGGTATCGCCTTGTACTAGACCAGGGGTGGATAAAGTCAGTCCTGGAGGGCCGCAGTGGCTGCAGGTTTTTGTTCTAACCCAGTTGCTTAATTAGAAAGCAATTCTTGCAAGTAATTTAATTTCATGGCTTGTTAGTGCTTTTACTCTGCCATGTCAGGTAATTCTCATATCCTAGACCTTTTTCCCCTTTCTAAGGATATCATCCAAATGATTTGAAGGCTAAAATGGATGAGTAATTCTCAGTCCTTCACTTTTCTCTCTTCACTTTCCTTCCAAGTATTTAATTAAATCCAATAATGCATGATAAATACACACAGGTGTAAATGGTAACAAGCTAAATGGAGAAATGCTGGTCTCTTTTTTTTTTTTTGTCATTTGCATGTTATTGCTAATAAGAGGCAATTCAAAACAAAGAATACAGTTGTTTAAGACTAAAATAAGCAATAAGGGTTTAAACAAGTTAGACAACTAAAGTGAAGCAGAAGTGTTACTTAAGCCATAAGTGCCTCTTATTAAGAAATTGGGTTGGAGCCCTGCAGCTCTCCAGGAATGACTTTGCCCACCCCTGTGCTAGACACTACCAGCCTTTTAGAAGTTTTACTCCATGGTTAATGTAAGTAGCAGGCACTAATAATCAAACATGTGTTTTGTGAAATTTTGCTACTCGCATGTAGGAATGACCTAGTGGATCTCACCCAGAACATCAGTGTTTTTATTGCCTACTAATAAGAAAAGAATCAATGTGGTTGTCAGACTTTTTATTGAATAATGTTTCACCCATCCAGGGCAGGGTTATGTAGAACTTGGAAGTAATCCCCTCGGGCATAGGGCACAAGGCAGGAAGAAACCCTGGATGGTGTTACTAGCTCATCACAGGGCGAATGCATGCATGCTAGGGTCAATTTCACTTTTCCAGTTCACCTAATCTGCATGTCTTTGGACTGTGGGAGGAAAGCCACACATTCCGTTTTCTCCTTACTGCAAGCAGAGCAGCTTTACCTCTCTGCTACCGTTCCACACTTGACTGATGTTACTCAGGTTAATACTGTGAAATTTCCCTGCTATTGAGTATTGGAACACCACCACAAAGGATGTAGCTCAAAGTGCTTCACGGCATCTCAAAGTAGTTGCATGCAAAGAAAAATATTTAAATTGGATCAGAATAATGAATAAATAGCATACAAAAGATTAATAAATAATGCACACTTGCATAAAGAGATTTTTGTAGATTTCACATTTTGTCCTGAGTTTCGAAACTTTATTCTTTTTACAGATCTAACTTATGCAAATTCGAGAAGTTGTGGAGAATATCAGTGCATTAAATGTCAAGCTTCATGTCTAATACTTTAAACATTTCTGAGATAAAAATGTACCATAGCCAAGGGAAACAAACCTTAGAGTGATTAAAAAAAAAAAAAAGTAATCCTGGTTCTGTCAATCTCCCAAAAAAGTTGTACCTGTTGTGATCGTATTTGGTAAAGATTTTCTTGAATAAATACTGACCCTGAAAATAATATATAATTGCTCCTTTCAAGAATCATGAATTGTTTGATCTAAATTGTTTGGTTTTTCCAGGTGAGCTGCCCAGGACCATAAATCATAAACCTCATAAGCTGCAGTCCTGCAAAATTTGTATTTCCCTTTTTTCTTGTCCTAGTTTTAAACAGTATTGACTATTTTATAAAGAAAATGGCATTTTAAAATGTGCCTTGAAACTGCATTCTGCATATTACTTTTGAGATAATCTAAACTTTTAGTAGTGTGCTTAACTCAAAACAAATAATCAAAATATTTAACTCCAATTTTTGTCTAAACATTGACATATACCTGTACACAGAACTTTTTCACATGTTTCAATAACGTTTGTAACTGGTTTAGTATGATTAGTCTGTGCTCTTGGAAAACTTTGGATTCAGAAACTAGCATTTGTTTACTGAGCTCCCAAAAGATAACCTTCACGATGCTGCTATAGTTTTGGACCAGGATTTTTTTTTTTTTGATGTTTGGAAACTTAATTTCCAAATATGAAATCTGATTTGAGTTTGTGCAGCTATCAATCCTAAATGTGCTTTGCATGTGTTTAGTTACTAGGTTTTTTTAGACATGACCCAGTAGACCAACAACATATTGGCTGGCTCTTTTCTTAACGCAGTTTCTTTTTTGTTTTAGGAAGTCTGCAAATTCCTCATTTACAATGGCAAGGAAGAGAAATAGAAAATGAAGAACCATTGCTATTACTTTAAGCTACAACTGTGTGCTGTATACACAGTTATGACTATGTAGAAATCTGGGGACATGAGAGAGGAGCCAGAACTGCCTAACATGAGATGTGGAGGGTTTTGATGTATAACAGTGGACTAATTTTTTGGGTCTCTTCAGGAAAACTTATGTCAACATCTGTCCACAAGACAAGGGGGGCCGTTTTCATCACAATATCTGAAGAAATTTCACAGTGTTGGCTGGCAATAGTTACTCCAAATGCTTATGAAATCAAATGTGCTAGGCAGACCTGTGTCTGAGGGATTCCTAGCTTTACTTAAGGAAGTGACATGGTGAGTATTTAAGGTTTGGAGATTGATTATCTGAATAGAAACTACTTGCATTTTTCAAAATTATATTTTCCCCCCTACTTCTTTTTGGGAAACTGAAGCTTGTCTAGGTGGCATAGAGTGTAAAGAAGATTGTACATTGGGTAGAATGCTACTTGAAGTCAGAGTTTACACCTGGGCAATTCTTAGATAAACATGAAATTAAAATGTCTATTGTTTTTTTTGTTTAGAGAGTAATTCATGGAAATCTTGTGTTCATAATCTGACAATCAGATTTGGCAGCTGCTGCCGTCACTACTCAGAATTCCTTTATATTAAAATGTAAACCCTCGTCTTTTTTTCCCTCCTAATTGAGCATGAAAAAGCCAGCGTTTTATCCAGTTTAGGTAAAGCTATTAACTAGCTTAAGTGACAACGTTACTGCAATAGGCTTGTCCTCGTGCCCCGTTAAATGTGCATTACAGTACTGTTAAGAATCTCTTTTGCAGTATCTGACATGATTCAAATGTCATGGTTCTCTTTTCACACCCCAGCTATCTTTGAAGCCCTGTGTTATAGTGTAGCTTGTGTAAACATCTATGAATATGAGGAAATCTGCACCCATACAAGGTAGGCAGTCACCCATAAACCTGTTACTGCACTTTCTAGTGCATTGGTGTCCTATCAAGATTTGGTTCCTTTAAACCCAATGCTACCCAGATAGGTTCCTTTTATTAGAAATAACTGTTTCAGAAAATGAATTGGTAAATTGTTACTGTTAAAATTAAGAGTCTTGCTTAATTTATTCATAATGTATAACTTTTTGTTCGTAGTTTAGATTCAAATATCTGATCATTTTGTATAGGTTTAGAAACAAAATGCTGCAGTGTTTTAAATCGGTAACATTTAATAAATCCAGTCGATTAAAAGTGAAGTTACATTTTTAACTCTATGTTCCCCTTTTCTTGTATTTTCAAGAGTTCAGCAGCATCCCTCATCACCCATCACTGACATGGCCTCTTGGAACAGGGATGTGGTTAAGGTAACAGCTTGTTATATATATTTTTTATACTTGTATTTTAAGCACATTCGTGTAGTCCGAGTTTGTTGAAACAACCTGATTCATTACTCAATATTCTGCTTTTTATTTCATGTTTGATTTTATTTTTTTTTCCCCTTACACAGTGTATGTTTGTGGAATAAGTAATAGATACTGTTGTGTGACTGGCAATGTTTTGAATATATCTACCCCTGATATTTGTGGTTAGAAGTACATTTTAGTTATTTTTATCAGTTAGTAATGGAGTCCTTGTTGCCTGTTTATTATTAAAACTTGAATTCATATTTCCATTTATAATCCTTAGACATGATAACCTGTTCGTTAAAGCATTATTTTTTGTTTAAAGTCATTTTATTGTACCATAAAAATGAACCTTTGCTTAAAATTTCATGTGAAAAAAATAATCTTGTGCTCATGATGAAGTGTAGTTTGAGATTTATTTAAAAAAAAAAAAATTATTGATCTTTTCCTATGTTTGTCTGATTACAAAATTGCACTTTCTTGCATTATTTGATAATGAACTGGTTAAGGTTTCTTTTAATCCTCACATCAGATGTGGGTCAAGTATGTTTCAACTACTGTTTTACTGCAGTCTTGAATTCGGATTGGTGGTGGTGGTTGGGATTTTAAATACTGCCGTGACATTACAAGATTATTAAAATGCTGCTGTGGCATCTCTTTCAATTGCATTATGACCAAGACATTTTCTGAAGGCTGTAAATAGGATTTGTAGAATGTTACTTGGTAGTGTGTTTTGATTTGGGTCAAATTTGTGACCTTCGTGCAGAATGATGAAAAGACAGTTTGAATGTTACAGTTGTGATGCCATAGAATTTGGCGCAGATTTTGGTTCAGAATTGAAAGTACTCCTTAAAAAATAGTATTGCTGTATTGAAATTTCTGAAATAGTATTGTAATTCTTTGCAATTTTATCAGTTAATAAATTTAATGAGGAAGATCTTGTTGTGTGGATGGTGTCAGTGGTTACTTCCTTGCCTTGTTGTTGAGCTTCATCTGTGGAACAGGTCCTAGCTGTCTTAAGTGATTTGCTTTTGATCACACTCCACAGACACCCCTGATCAACTACGTACGAGCAAGCTGGTATGGGTGTGTGCTCGAGTGTGTCTTGTGACAGACATTGTAATGTTCACTATGTGCTGTATTTACTGTATATACTTATTCACTTTGTAATTTAAAAAAAAAAAATTTTTTTGCTCCTATTAAAGCTTACTTGAAGACTTCCTATTCATGTATGTCAACAGCACTTGTGAAATGGACTGTAATGTGTGGTGTGATGGGGTCAGAAAAGAATAATCTTTTTGAGAAACTTGACAGCAATCATTTTCTGCTCTGTTCATACTCTTTCAATATTGACAAACCTCAGAACTCCTACCAGCAAATGATGGGTAGAGAATTCAGGAGAACTGAAGTACATACCTTTAGCTTTTTCCATTAGTACGCTAAATGTAGCTTTTCTGCTTTTTTTGTTTTTGTGTGTGTATGTTTCTATTAACACATGGCTGTTGGAAGGTCTGGTCTTTGTGCTCAAGGGGTGTGTTTTTTGTTTTTTCCCCCTCTGTATTTGGTTTTTAACACCCTGTTCCCAGGTGGTGAAAAGCCATTGCTAAGTGAGGTAATAGCCAATTGATTTTGTTCTGTTTTGCAGCGGCAACACATAAATCAAGTCAGCTGTCGTAGAGGGTGTTTCATGTTTGAAGTGAGTGTATGCCAGCAATTAATCTGCTGAAAGCTCTTGTGGCTTTCCAAAAGCATTTTATTTCTTTTTGTAATTAATTAATTAATTCATTCATGTTTTCATGGACTGTGACACATAGGCTACATATGTGTTGTGACACTTCAGAGCTGTTCTGGGGAGAAATAGAGTGCTGGTGGCTTTCTTTAAAGTGACTTTTTCAGGCACTGAGCCGGGTAGACATGTAATTGATGGATGTAGTTGAAGACCTGACCGCAGCTTTCAATAAATTACACAAGTGCGAAACCCAGAAAAGAGACATGTTAGATTGCAAGTCAAAAGAGAGGCTAAAAACTCGTCACACTGCAAACAAAACAAACATTTGTATGGGTGTCCGGGAAAACTAATTTCATCATCTAAAATGACTTCCCTTTTTAGGTTCATTTAATTTTGAGGCATTGGCAAACTTATTCTTTGCTAAAGCTGACGTGGTGCTTTAGTATTTTTTTTTTCTTTTTTTTTAAATGCTTGTTAATATAAAAAGTTTAAAAATACGTTTGTGCTCTCCTTTGGAAATGAGTAAGTTCTAAATCATGTTGGGTTTTTTTTTTTATATAAAATTACTAGTGTTGACTCATTTTAGATGTCTGGCTTTTGGATTCTTCAAAAATGTTCTAATTTAGTACTGTTAGTTGGTTTAGTTAGTTTTAAATTAGTTTAGTAATTTAGGTGTTTAAGTAGTGTGCGCTCATTCACTTTTTTTTTTTTGGCCCACTGAGTAAGCAGTTTGGATTTTTCTTTGATGTCCTTAAATTTTTGTATTGCAAACTGGAGGAGAATTGTCTGTTTGCAGACAGCAGTAGATACGGATAGGGTATTTAGCCAGCAGTGATTGTTTTATGGTGGGTGGCCCCCACTGACTTTAAGACTAATAACTAAGGAACTTGTTTTTAATTTTATAGTAATTCTAGAGTAGTTAATAAATGTACTTACATTAGAGTGTATAACCATATTTATCACATCTGTATGTTAAATTGAATTAAAAGTGTATGTTTAGATCTTGTTTATGCATTCCATTTTATGTAGTGTTTCCTAAGTGTTGGCAGCTTGTCCTTTATGTGAAAACTGTTTAGACAGGAGTAACAATGGAGCATAAAGTCATTTCTCCAGGCCAATCACAAAGTAAAGTGGTAGTCTGATAAAGTGCGCAACATTAGTGCAGAAAGACTTGCAAGTGGGCTGTACTTTAGTACTTAAATTTACTGGTGACTAAATCATACTGTGGGAAGAAATATAAAAACTATACAGTATTTAGAATTGAATTACACCGATGGCACGCTCAATTATTTTAATGCTTTTTCTTGGCAAAGGTAAAAATAGTGCAATGAAGACAGCCAGGTAAAAGGGAATCAATCAAACAGGAAAATGCAGAGATGTTCAAGCACTTAAGCCTGGCTGTAGCAAGGCCGCCTCACTATTGTAGTTCAAACCAATAGGTTTATATTTTATCTAATTAACTGGCATACATGTCTAACATGAGATAAATGGAGGAAGAACTTTAGGTCCAACAGTTTTGTTTATTGATGTGTAAGTCCTCTCCAAATGTTGTTGGCTTAGTATAGAATATCTTGCAGTTGAATATTGCCCATTTTTTATTAGAGTCTTTTCCTCTTGTAGAATGACTGCGCACACAAAGTGATAAGGTAGCACTTGTGAGGTTTCAAATCATGAAAAATACTTTTTTGCTTCTGCTGCTGTAATTGTAGCTCAGCAATGATTGTGTGCTTTCCAGACCATGTATATAGGTTTAGTTGTATTTAGTTTGTTTCCTCATTTTTGAAGTTTTTGGTAGTTTTGATACTTTAAAATCCATTTTTAGCTAAGTGAAGTTCTGAAGGCAAACCTATCAAGTGAAGCAAGTCCTTCCAGGCATAACATACCACTTGTATTTAGATCCCCTTTATTTAAGGCTCTGTACCTCATGCTGTCTTGTCATATCCACGTCCGAATAACTAATACCTCTGGAATGCATCTTTCCTTTGCATTCTTTTAATATCCTTTGATTTCTTTTTTTTTTTTTTTGTGTTCATTTCAAGAGGAATTTAAGCAATGCTTAGAGTATTTCAGTTGTAAAATACTTGCACATCACAAAGTAAAGTTGAAAAGCATGTAGTCTTCAGTTTTGTTTTCATAGGTTCTTTCCTTAATGATATCTTTACACAGTGAATCGCATCTAGTATTACACATTTATGCTCTCTTCAAGGTCAGTCCTATGGTTGAGTCCTGCAATGGCTCAATGTATATAGTATATTTTGGCAAAGTGAGATGCAAGTCTGGAATTTTTTGGTATTTAAATTTTTGCGATGCCATTTTCATGTGTAAATATTAACATGGAATTGTGACTTTATATAGGTGTTCTTTGAAAGACCTAATTGATAACGGAAAACTGTAAAGCTCACACATCAGAAGTTTGGTAACAAGTTCACACATTCTTCACCCAACTGAAATCCATTTAGACAGTGTGTGTTCTGTCATTCTTTGTCAGTTAAGTCAATGTGAGGTAGCCTAATTGGTGTGAAGGTGGAGAGGTCTTGCTGTAAATACTAAATATAGACACAGTATATTTAAGGAAAAGGGGAAGAATTCTGTTCAGTGTACAGTATGGACAAAGTTGTTTAATTACCACAGATTAGGAAGCTAGAGCAGGAGTGATCTGCTAGCATAATTGTTGTTCTGTATACTATGTTACACTACATGTACAGTATATGTTTAACACTAAACTCATTTAGCTTAATTTGTTTAATCAAATTATGAAAAGACTGTAGCAAGGCAATTGAAGTAGTAACACCTTTCTCACAGCCACCTGCCCAGTAGGGATGACATAAGAACTGAGATATTGGAACTAAATCAATTCCAAAGTTCTGAAAATATAACAGAACTAGCATTTTTAAAGTATCGTTGGTACCAAGAAAGTCCTTACTACCCTTATACTTCAAATTGATGAATTAAACCGAAAGGCACAGTAATACATTAATAATACATGATGATAACTTGAGTAACAACTACATAAAAATATGGCTTACAGTGGTGATGCAGCACTGAATCAACAGATGTCATGAAGACAAACAGCAGAGTTCATGTCTGGAAATGCTTTGTGTTTGTGCAGAATTTATTGCGCGAGTGCAGGAAACGCACTTTTGTTTTTTTAAAAGGGGAACAAAATGCACAAGCTTATGTTGCCATTTCTACCCCAAATATGGCATTAGTTCAGAAATGGAATTGTGCATGCTTTGAGTGAGAAATAACATTACAGATCAAATGTGGTTTAACTTTTGTCACATATTCTGTCAAAGGAGGTTTTGTGGCTTTAAGTAGTGTCCTACACAGTCCCAATTGAATGAAGCCTTTGCATTCATTCTGTGATTGTATTGAACACCTTTACAGATGTCTGTCAATCCACTCATCCGCCCATTTTATATCTGGTCACATGGGGGACCTCGCAAGTTACCCATATAGGAGCGTAAGGAATTGCAGCAAGTAAACCTCAAGGCAAAATTTAAATGACAAGCTCCATTTGTAGATACTGGAATAGAATCTATTTAGTGTTTCAATGCTTTGAAGTTCAAGGCTCATCTCCCTATTTAAATGTACTGTGCTATCAGAGACGTGTAGCCACTCAAATGCACTGTTAACAAAAGTCTTATGGTGAGAAGCTACAGAATATATCCTTCATTTACTAAAAGTGCAATCAGTGTGGTTCTGCCCCGCAATCTGTTGTGTATTCTTGATTTCAGTAAGCCATCACTGTACCCACCAAAATGAAAGTTTTCTTAGTTTTGGTATAAATCTCCAGGTCCCAACATTGGGGTAGAATTAGGAGGAGTGGGCCATGTGCTTAAATCTTTGTTCAAAGCTTGGTAGTTGCCTGAAGTTGAATAGGCACTACACAGTAATGGCATGTACTGTGAGAGTATGGAATAGGTTTATAGATTGCAGCAAAAATCCACAGAAAAAGCATTTGAAATTATAATCTGTAGACAGAGTGGAACAGAGAATGCAGTGACAATATTTCGAAACATACAGTACTTGATGGCTGTTTGAGCACAGTCTGGCACATCTTATGCTGAAAAAGTCTGGTCATTAACCATATATTGTGAGAGTGGAGGGAGCAAAACATTTTAAACCCTCTGTTGCCCAGTTTCCATATCAGTTATTTTTAGTTAAGATAAAACTAAGAAAAAAAACTAAAAGTAAAAATGCATAATCTTTTAACGCTTAAACTGCCGGAACCGGCTATAGTCGGCTCCCAGTGCAGTGTGCCAGTGTTCCGTAGCTGATCAGTCAGTGCCATACATTTGTTGAGCAGCCAGCTCATGACCATTGCCACCCCCTGCAGCATTGCTGTCCCTAGGATTCAGTCGCTGCACTAGACTAGCCCACAAGCTTCAGTGTTGGCCTTTGTGTCCTTGCGTGCAGCCAGGTTAAGTGCATTTTGCTTGGTGATTTGCTGAATTTCATCAATGGAGTCCATTGCACCTTGTACATATAATAATGGATTTTTCCAGTAGTTAATAGTTTTTACAGTTCATTGGCATTGTATAAAATGATTATTGCAGTAATTATGATGCTCTTTGCATGAAAAAAATGTGTTCCATTAAAATGTCAATTTTTCTTGCTGAATTGAGGCGTTTCCTTAAAGTGCAGCAAAAACTTATTTGGGGTCCAGGGGTGCATTAACCACAAAGTATGTGGCACTTTAAGAGTTAAAACAGTAAACACATCAGCAGGTAGGTATAGTTTTCATCATTTTACAGACTCTCTGCAATTTTGTCCAGCTACTAGTAAAGTTTACCAGTTCAGCATACAGACGTAAGGCCAACTGAGTAATCATATGAGGTACAGTTTGGTTTGTTAACAATATCATTCTGCTTCACAGTTTCACTCCATAAAATTGGAACAAGGCACCATCTCCTGAATCTGACATTTTTGAAGTTAAGTTTGGCTCCTGTTTAGTTTCTGGTTCAAACACTAAAAGTAAGAACAGCTTGCATTTATTTAAGCTCGTTGTAGTTTAAAGCAGTAAATTGATGTCTGTCTGTGCACACTGTTTATTTGTTTCTTGCAATTTTTGATTATATTGGAAGCCTTGACCTGTCACAGTATCTTGGGGAAAATTTGAGTTATCTCACAAACAGTAAAATTGTTTGAGTTTAGTGGACAGACGCTATAAATGATGTAGAATTTGACAACTATTAAAACTGCTTCCCACTTGCAAAACTCATCTGTGTGGTTGTTTTTGATGTGACAAACAAAGTTAACTGCTGCAAAACTGAAACAGAACAAACCAAAAACAGCTGTTATCATAATGCATGTACATTTTTAAATTAGTCAGATTATCACCAAGGGGAGATTTAAAAATTTTGCAGATGCTTTCCAAAAATAAATACAGTGAACCCTCGTTTATCACGGTTAATCCGTTCCAGACTCTACCGTGATCAATGAATTTTCGCGAAGTAGGGTTCTTTATTTATAAATCGAATGTTTTCGCAGTTAAAGTATAGAAAACCTGTTTACGACCTTCTAAATACGTTTTTTAACATTATTAGAGCCCTCTAGACATGAAAACACCCTTTAGTCACCATTACACTCGTATTACCCAATATATTAGACAAAATAAGAGAAAATAAGACGCACAACACGTTACAAATATATTACTAGGCACACTTGCCTTTTAAGGCGACCGACTTTTATCCTCCATTTTTGTGTGCTCCATGTGTACATCAGGCATGTAAGTGTAGGGAATGAGATCATCAAAGTGCCCATTCATAACATCTCCCGAAAACCTAAGTGTTTTTTTTTTTTATCCCTTCAAGTGCCTGTCCAAAGTCGTACAATGTCAGCCCGAGTCTGTACCGCTAAAGACGGAGTGTCATGCACTAAATAAGCTATAGATGAGAATAAGCAAGCACCATCTCCCCTGATATTTACTACGCGGTGAGGCATTTGTACTCCATCAACATTAATTATTTCCAGAGACATGATTTTGTCTGTTTTTCCAGCGCATCGCGCACAAAAGCAAGGGGACGATGAGAGCAGCAGAACTCTGCTCACATCGCGTCGCTTCCCTCAAGCCGCAAGTAGTAAGTAGGTAATAAGCGGAATACCGCTACGCTTTGCACTCACAGGATGGAAGGACAATCCCGAACGCTTTTATATAGTAGATTATTGTACTGTACATTTAATTGCACACAAACACTAACCTATAAAGGCACGACCTCGGTAGGAGAGTCTTCAGAGGTAGTGCAGTATCTTCAGCAGGTGCGTTGTCTTCAGTGAAGAAGTACTAGGAGTAGGCAGTGGGTGTCTGGGTGCGCGACTGAACATCTTGATAGGCAGTTGCTGGAGCTGTCTTTTAATATGAGTGAGGAGGCTTTTGTAGGGTATTGCCATCTTTAATCATATCCAAGAGTTTCACCTTCTCCTGGATAGTAAGCACCTTCCTCCGGCGCTTAGTTTTATTGTCGTAAGGCTTAGAAAAAGCAGCATGTTTAGGAGCCATCGTAGGGCCTAGATAAAAGTTCTCAGAAAGCGCATGCGTAGTGACGTAAGCGTGTATGAGAAAAAAATTGTGATAGAGTGAAGCCGCGAAAGTCGAAGCGTGATATAGCGAAAGGAACACTGTAAATAAATATCTTAAAAAAAAAAACAACCTACTCACTCTCACACACACACACACACACAGAGTTCTGGCTAGGGTAACAGAGAGCTGCTGCTGTCAATAACAGACTTGTGGTTACTTTGGAGTTTACTGTTGTGCAGAATCATCACCTTTATATGCTTCACTGTTTACTAGAACTCGAATCTACAGTACTGTCAGTCATTGTTGGAGAGCTTTCACAATTACAACGCTACACACACATGCTTTATGCTTGGACAGCATATGTTAATCTCTCTTGCTGGTGCTAATGTTATCTAGGTACCTCCCTCTGTCACTGCCTGCAGTTCACTGTAGATGCGTAAACTCGGGAATGATGTGCATGTGGCTAATGTTGCACAAGTTAACTCTGGAATAACACTTAAGGGTTAAAGAGGAATGGATTGACCAGTCTAGTGGTAGGAGCATAAAGACAAAGAAGAAATACATTCCCAATCCCCGTACTAGATTAATTTTGGGGATCTTGCAACCCAGGTTAGCGCATGTGAAAGGCATGGCATGCATAAGCAACAGCATAAAGATTCCTGGCTGACTACAATAAATGAATGGTTTAAATAGGAGTGTATGATATGCATTGTCTATGATAATCTTACTTTTTTTTTTGACAATGTGCTATTTGAGACGGTTCAGCCCCCACCATTACAGCCACCCAGGTAAGCAGAGAGCTGAGGAGACTTCATGCCAGCAAAGCAATGAGTCCAGATGGAGTATCGACATGACTGCTGAAGGCCTGTTTGCTGGAGCTGGGGAGTCCTCTACAGTGCATCTTCAACCTGAGCCTGGAACAGGGGTGAGTCCTGAAGGCTTTGGAAAACATCTTGCACCACCCCAGTCCCAAAGGTATCGCGCCCTGGTGAGCTGAATGACGTCAGAGCAACAGGCCGGAAGTCGCATGTGATGAAGACCATGGAGCAGCTGCTGCTTCACAACCTGAGGCCACAGGCCCGCCACGCCTTGACCCTGTGCAGTTCACATACAAGGAGAAGGTGGAAGTGGAGGATGCCATCATCTATACGCTACACCGATCCCTCTCCCACTTGGACAGAGGCAGTGGTGCCGTAAGAATTGTTTCTGGACTTCTCTAGCGCCTTCAACACCATCCAACCTCTGCTCCTCAGGGACAAGCTGACAGATGGGAGTAGATTCATACCTGGTGCCATGGACCGTGGACTATCTGTTATACTAAGGTTGTTGTAATATTAAGAATTGTGTCACTGTATCTGTTTTAGATCTCTTTACATGTATTTTTCATTCTTTTTCTGTATAACATGCCATGAAGAGCTGAGCCAGCTTTAGCACAGGGTGTCAACTTTCAGAAGTGCTGGGATAGGCAAAGCATAAAGATAGACAAGAACAGCTGTTGTCAGCCCTAAAAGGCCTAAGTGTTATATGATCTGACTATCTGCTGCTTAGCCTAAGTTTGTCTACCTTGTTTGGCATTGTACTGGGGGATGTGGTCGTGTGGGCACAATATAAAAGAACGCTGGAACCTTGCCAAGCTTTGAAGACCTGCGGGAGTGGAAGAAATAGACTCCAAGGCCACCTCCGTTGTGACAGAAAAAAGCCATTTCTACACGACCAAATCCCCGTGGTTCGAAAAGAAATGTGACTGGTCTTCCCTGTCATTTTAAAGCAACGTAAGCCGCACTAAACAAGCTAAGTATATTCTGTCTTTTCTGTGACGTTGTTGCCGCCTATCGCCGAAAAGAGGGATATCGCCGTTATACGTAATACTTATTTAACTAAAGGGTTATTAAAACGCCGCAATATAAAAACATATTTCCACGGAGCTAACACTCCCATCAGAAACACTATCTTACAGACAGACCTCGGTATGTGTGTCTCGGGAACTGCAGGTCTGACATTGTGGTCAGCAACACAGGAGCGCCACAGGGGACTGTACTTTCTCCGGTCCTGTTCAGCCAACATACATCAAACTTCCAATACAACTCGGAGTCCTGCCACGTGCAAAATTTCACTGACGACACTGCTATCGTGGGCTGCATCAGGAGGAGTATAGGAAGCTAATCAAGGACTTTGTTAAATGGTGCGACTCAAACCACCTACAACTGAACACCAGCAAGACCAAGGAGCTGGTGGTGGATTTTAGGAGGCCCAGGCCCCTCATGGACCTCGTGACCATCAGAGGTAACTGTGTGCAGAGGGTGCAGACCTATAAATACCTGGGAGTGCAGCTAGATAATAAGCTGGACTGGACTGCCAATACTGATGCTCTGTGCAAGAGAGGACAGAGCCGATTATACTTCCTTAGAAGGCTGGCGTCCTTCAACATCTGCAGTAAGATGCTGCAGATGTTCTATCAGGCGGTTGTGGCGGGTGCCCTCTTCTACGCACTGGTGTGCTGGGGAGGTAGCATAAAGGACGCCTCACGCCTGGACAAACTGGTGAGGAAGGCAGGCTCTATTGTAGGCACGGAGCTGGACAGTTTGACATCCGTGGCAGAGCGACGGGTGCTGAGCAGGCTCCTGTCAATCATGGAGAATCCACTGAACAACTGATCTCCAGACAGAGGAGCAGCTTCAGCGATGGACTGCTGTCACCATCCTTTTCCACTGACAGACTGAGGAGACCCCACACTATGCGAGTCTTCAGTTCCACCCTCAGGGGCGGGTGGTTGTTAAATGTTAACATTATCCAAGGTTATTGTCTGTTATACCTGCCTCACACTCTCCACCTTGCTTTTTTTAACTTGCACTGCGCTTTTATTGCTATTTAATTAATATTGTTTTTTTTATCAGTATGCTGCTGCTGGAATATGTGAATTTCCCCTTGGAGATTAATAAAGTGTCTGTCGCAAAAAACAATCAAACACGCACCTTGAGAGTCCAAGAATTCACTGTCTCATGTAACCTAATAGGATGGACTACTGATCTTGCAGAGAGTGAGCACATAGGCAGAGAAGGTCTTTGTTGTGGAATGGGATGAACACGGAGCTCAGGAGTGAGAGGTGCAGAGCTCAGAGGGGCGTGCAGTTTCATGACTGGATTAGGATTTCAGACCCGCCCATGTAAAATATTTTCTGCATTTGCATAGTTAGATGTGGGCAACTGCGAGTTTCTTGCCCCATCCCATCCTGTTTGCAATATCTTTGAGATTTACTCAGTCTGCTAAAGAATATTTTCTTTTTCTTCTCAAAATGATTGGTTCATAAAATGCTACGTAAGCTCCAGAATATTAAATAACATTTTAAAATGGGTTTCTTTCTGCCGTTTTCTCTAACATTTAGGTGTTAACCTGGTTCAAAGTCCACGAACTATAATGATGTAACGATACATTTAGCAGTTTGTTTAAATAAAAACCTCTCCAATAATTGAGGGGGTCGAAGCCATTACAACAGCAGCTATGATGGTCCTATCTTAGGCCCTTCAACTGCTTCAGCTTGCCTTATGGCTGTAAAAGTTGTTTTTGTCCGTTTTGGGAGATGGACATCTGAGGTTGAACTCTGTTAGCAGTGGTGTTTTAACTTTTTTATTTTTTAATCCTCCCGAGGTAGCCTATATTTACTCAGCCAGAGGGACTTTGATTACAGCACATGCAAGCATTACTGTCAGGAAAAAAATGGCTCAAAGAAACGGAAAAGACTGCTGAAGCTTCATCTAAGTCTTAATGGGCCTCAAGTTCAACATACGGTCTGGCAGAGAGTAACCTGGAACAGATAGGCGAAAGAATGGATGTCTCGGGACCTGATACCGCAGCATCGCCCCCAGCTGAGAATGAAAGTCCAAGTGAGTCAGGCCAGGAGACCTCGTCGATTCCAGAAGGTTCGTTGAAACTGAAAATGGTCATACTTTCCACACTGTCAACTACCCACTGTGAGCCAGCGGCACCAAGTCCAACTGGGTTTCCTACTCCACCTGTGGAGCTTGGAGAAGACTGAAACTAACGGTCTGAACCGACGGTAATCACTGCAGTAACTGCCACGCTTGGAGGACATAAATGAGATAACGAGCAATATAAAGATCATCACAAATGAGGAAAAATATAATGGGCATAATCATGACAAATATGAAGCTGTTTCAGGATATTAAAGATTTAGAGAAACAAACATTTAATTGCTTTGAGGCTAACTGTAAAGGTATGGTAGGAAAAATACAAGAAAATGTGAGTAGTTTCTAAAATGTAGAGCTATTGATGTTCAGCTTGAACACATTGAGCCAAATGTTCATGACTCGTATTGAAATAATCGAACAATTGGCTTTTGCTATTGATGAAAAAGCAGTGGCTACTAAATCTGAATACAAGGTGCTTAGAGACGGACTAACCATGCTGGAAGATGAATGCAGAATGAAATATCAGAATTGAAGGTCTCCCTGAAGACTATGGAAGCCCAAACTCAGTGACATTTCATCCATCCAATTATTAAAAAAAAATATTTTAATATTAAAAAATTATTTTATTTATTTTTTTTTAACCTTCTAAACTTTTTAGTTTAGAATAAGAACTTCTGTCTCTTTACTGCTGTCAGATGTTTTACTCTTTCCACTCTGTCTCTTTCCACTGTAGGACACTTTGAAATGGATGACTCATATTTGAGAATGGGAAAGTCACTATATAAATACATATTATTATTGTTAGTGTTTCCATTAATCTCTTTAGTAAGCTACAATTAATATCCTTTTAAGACCAAGTTAAGAAATTTCTGCTACATTTTTTTATGTAATTTATTAGCAATGCAATACTTTGAGGAAACATCAAATTGGAGGCAACATGTGTCAAAAGAATGCAGCTTTTACACATCTAATTGTTGAAAGTCTGCATTCTGCAGTGTGACAATCTTGGATGTCTTGTATGAGGTTTGTAGCACACTTTTAGTTCAATAATGGCTGACTTTTTCTCAGCACAGGTTGCTTTAGTGTATATTTCATCGTCACATGTGCTAAGATGCATCCTCCACAGCAGTCATTATAGCAACCGTGGGCTCTGTGGGGTTTTTTGGCACTTTTTGGCTCATATGCCCCACTAAATTTTAACTTGTATACCTGTATAACGTAAAGGCTGGGGAAGTGTTGCACACATGTGCAGCTTACGTTTTATTTCAGTTGTTAATTGAGTAGTGATTTGTAACTCTTCTGCTGATTATGCATAACTAGCAAAACACCCATGCTTCGCAGTGGATAAGTAGTGTGTTAAAGAATTAATGAAAAAGAAAAGGAAACATTTTAAAAATAACGTAACATGATTGTCAATGTAATTGTTTGTTTTGTCGCTGTTATGAGTGTTGCTGTCTATAATATATAATATATATATAATACTCGCCTAAAGGATTATTAGGAACACCTGTTCAATTTCTCATTAATGCAATTATCTAATCAACCAATCGCATGGCAGTTGCTTCAATGCATTTAGGGGTGTGGTCCTGGTCAAGACAATCTCCTGAACTCCAAACTGAATGTCAGAATGAGAAAGAAAGGTGATTTAAGCAATTTGGAGCGTGGCATGGTTGTTGGTGCCAGACGGGCCGGTCTGAGTATTTCACAATCTGCTCAGTTACTGGGATTTTCACGCACAACCATTTCTAAGGTTTACAAAGAATGGTGTGAAAAGGGAAAAACATCCAGTATGCGGCAGTCCTGTGGGTGAAAATGCCTTGTTGATGCTAGAGGTCAGAGGAGAATGGGCCGACTGATTCAAGCTGATAGAAGAGCAACTTTGACTGAAATAACCACTCGTTACAAACGAGGTATGCAGCAAAGCATTTGTGAAGCCACAATATGCACAACCTTGAGGCGGATGGGCTACAACAGCAGAAGACCCCACCGGGTACCACTCATCTCCACTACAAATAGGAAAAAGAGGCTACAATTTGCACGAGCTCACCAAAATTGGACAGTTGAAGACTGGAAAAATGTTGCCTGGTCTGATGAGTCTCGATTTCTGTTGAGACATTCAAATGGTAGAGTCAGAATTTGGCATAAACAGAATGAGAACATGGATCCATCATGCCTTGTTACCACTGTGCAGGGTGGTGGTGTAATGGTGTGGGGGATGTTTTCTTGGCACACTTTAGGCCCCTTAGTGCCAATTGGGCATCGTTTAAATGCCACGGGCTACCTGAGCATTGTTTCTGACCATGTCCATCCCTTTATGGCCACCATGTACCCATCCTCTGATGGCTACTTCCAGCAGGATAATGCACCATGTCACAAAGCTCGAATCATTTCAAATTGGTTTCTTGAACATGACGATGAGTTCACTGTACTAAAATGGCCCCCACAGTCACCAGATCTCAACCCAATAGAGCATCTTTGGGATGTGGTGGAACGGGAACTTCGTGCCTTGGATGTGCATCCCACAAATCTCCAACTGCAAGATGCTATCCTATCAATATGGCCCAACATTTCTAAAGAATGCTTTCAGCACGTTGTTGAATCAATGCCACGTAGAATTAAGGCAGTTCTGAAGGTGAAAGGGGGTCAAACACCATATTAGTATGCAGGCAGGCAGGACACAAGAGAGTAGGGGTCAGTACGGATTTTAGAGCCACTATGAATAAAGTGAAGTTATAAAAAGGCCATGTTAAAGTTATGTATTTTTAGCCGTGTTTTAAAGTGCTCCACTGTATTAGCCTGGCGAATACCTATTGGCAGGCTATTCCAGATTTTAGGTGCATAGCAGCAGAAGGCTGCCTCACCACTTAAGTTTTGCTTTTGGAATTCTAAGGAGACACTCATTTGAGGATCTAAGGTTACGATTTCAAGTACAGGGTGTTAGACATTCCGATACATAAGATGGAGTGTGATTATTTAAGGCTTTATAAACCATAAGCAGAATTTTAAAGTCAATCCTGAATGACGCAGGTAACCAGTGTAGTGACATTAAAACTGGAGAAATGTGTTCGGATTTTCTTTTCCTAGTTAGAATTCTAGCAGCTGCATTCTGCACTCATTGCACACGGTTTATGTCTCTTTTGGGTAGTCCTGAGAGGAGTGCGTTACAGTAATCTAGTCGACTGACATCAAAAGCGTGAATTAATTTCTCAGCATCTTTCAATGATATGAGATCTAACTTTTGCTATGTTTCTTAAGTGAAAAAATGCTGTCTTAGTGGTCTGATGAATATGCGATTTAAAATTCAGGTTACAGTCAACAGTTACCCCTAAGTTTAATCACGTTTATTTCTGATAACCTCATTGAATCCATTATTGCCAATCACTAAAATTTCAGTTTTCTTTTTTTAGCTTGAGAAAATTACTATTCATCCATTCAGAAATACAAGTAAGACATTGTGTTAATGAATCGAGAGTGTCTGGGTCATCAGGTGCTATTGATAAGTACAGCTGTGTGTCATCAGCATAGCTGTGGTAGCTCACGTTGTGCCCTGAGATAATCTGACCTAACGGAAGCATATCGATCGAGAAGAGCAGCAGACTCAGGATAAAGCCTTGTGGAACACCATATAGGATATCCTGTGTCTGAGTTGTAATTACCACAACTAACAAAGAATTTTCTCCCTGCCAGGTAGGATTCAAACCAATTTATGACCCTGCCAGTGAGACCCACCCATTGACTAAGGCGATTTCTAAGAATGTTGTGATCAATGGTGTCAAATGCAGCACTCGGATCTAAGAGGATGAGAACAGATAAATGGCCTCTGTCTGCATTCACTCACAAATCATTTACTTCTTTAACGAGTGCAGTTTCTGTGCTGTGATTTTGTTCTAAGGCCTGACTGAAATTTATCAAGAATAGCAGGTGTATTGAGGTGGTCATTTAACTGCATAATGACTGCCTTCTCTAGAATTTTACTTAAGAAGGGAAGGTTAGAGATGGGTGTAAAATTTTCAAAAGCTTAGGGGTGAAGATGATTTTTCTTGAGTAGGGGTGTAACTACAGCAGTCTTAAGACAGTCTGGGAAGACCCCTGTATCTAATCTAACTAAACACATATTAATAAAAGTCTGTATGCTATTTAAAAAGGGGCATTAAGATACGTAATTGCATCAAATCCTTATTATACTAATAGAAATTCTAACAGGTTTTTAGTGTTTAAAATTTGAATTTACATTTTAAAATGGTATGTTTGTCCAGCATTTGGGGATATTTGGTACTGGAAGTAGATGCCTGCTTTCCTGTCTACAAATGACACTCTGTAAAGTAAGTGATAAAACATGAAAAGTGTTAGTTCTTTAAACATCATGAAACAAAACTACAGGCTTGGATGGAATTGGGACTTCATGTGCAACACATCTGCTCCCCCTCGAAAGTCTGCCTTTACAATTGCACACTTATTGCTATCGAGGGAAGCGGAGCACCAGGGAGGTAAACAATTGTGTGGTATATCAGGGAGGCCTTAAAGACAGTGGTGGGGGTGCAGCGGTTACAGTTAACTGTTTTTGCTTTGAAACTAATTTGGTACCAGCACTCGTGTCCAAAAGCCGGTATTGATACTAAAGTCAAAATTTTAGTGCTGGATCAACAGTAGTTGGAATGTTGTGGGAAGCCTGAACTTCATAAACCAAATTAAAAGCTATGTTGTGGAGAGAACAGACAGCTACAGTCCTCTTACTGTCTTTCCATTGGCATCTTTTAGTTGTTTAGGATTATAAATCATCCGTTTTAAAAACAAATTCATGTTTTGCGTAGCATTTTACCTTAAATTGCTATTGAGGGGAAAGGGACAGTTTGGTCTACCTGAACCTAACTGCATTTGTTTTGTTTTAGGGAGTTTCTCTGGTGGGTACAAAAGAGGTTCAAAGTTGTGTGTGTGGTGGTTTTTTTTTTTGTTTCTCACCCCCCCCGCCCCCCCCAAATTAGTGGTCAGGTTAAGTTGCATCAACTATTGGGGATAATGTCAAAGAGACCACCCCAACAATCTCAAAGAAAACTCAAAATATTCCAAGTGGAGCAATTATTTTCTACTGTCTGATTTGGGGTAACAGCTTTTCTGGCATATATCTGCACTGTACCTCAAATGAGGATGGCGCTACTTCTGTGGAACTTTCTAATTACTGGGAAGGTATGAGACTGATTGTAAAGCTTGCATAAAAACCATTCCCTTGCTTATTTCATTGTCGTCTTAGTTGACAGAGGGGAGCTTCAGTAAATGCAAACCAAACACCAAGTGTTCTACAATTACTCCCAGAACTTTAATTTTGTCTTTTATGATTTCATGGGTGTACAGTGACAAAAATGTGTTTTATTATATGTGGATTTTTTATTTTGGGGGATGCACCAATCAGGTTTGTTTTAATGTTTATTTTAATGTCGGTGTCTGATACCATTTCAATTGGTTGAACAAATACCCATTCCAAGATTTATTTTTACCCCTCTTTATCTTTTTAATAATTTTTACACTAAATTCCTGCCTGACCACATGCAGAGAAGCCTTGTATTCTATATTAAAGTTTTAACTTTATTTTTATAATTAAAGTATAGACCACAGATGGTACTGTTCATTTTTATTAACAAAATTTAAATTCTGCAAGCTTATTCAGTGACCATAAAAACACTAAAATAAAATTCCCTTAAATACTTTATTTTAAACTAATAGGTTGAGAAATTTTATCTATAATTCATGCGGCATTAGATAAGCTGCTCATGATTAGAAGATCTCAGTTTAATTTCTTTAATTTAGACCTGAAACAAAGCTTAAATTTAAAAAAACAAAAAAAAGTATTTTTCACCATATGCTAACATATATTCACTCAAATTGATTGAATTATTTGATATTGGCCGTGAAACAGGATTAAATGTAAATATACATGCACTTATAGGTAGAAGTAATTTTTAAGCATTAATTGCACAACAGCTTTTCTGATGTTTAAAATTTAAAAAAAAAAATAAAAATTGCTTTACTTAAGACTTTTTCCCCCAGTGTGCCAGCTAGATATTCCTAAATCTTGAGGTGTAGTTATAAATCTGAAATTCTGTTTTAATTATGCAGTACCTGTTTCTTACCAAAACCTACACTATATGTCACAGAAATCCATCAAATGTATCCTACAATGTTTATCAAGAGGATCCAAGGCTAACATGCTTGACAAACTGACAAGTAGATGCATCTTGCTGGTAAGCTACAAGCTTTTTTTTTTTTTTTTTAATATATATAAGTACTAAGCAGCAATTTAAAATTCTCCTTTGTCTGTTCTTTTTCTTATTGAAAATATAAACAGCTGAGATTGACCAAAGTCGCTCACTGTCCAGAACCTAACAAGCAGTGTTTGTTTTTAAATCGAGGACAAAATGAAAAGGTCTGAATTCATTGAAGTAGTTTTTCTTTACGTTTTGTCTAATTGCACAGACTTGCTGCTCTGACTCCACTTTCTCAGTTTATTACTCTACTTTCTTTAATTTAAAGGCAAATATTCCAATCTTTCTGTGGTAAAACCTGCCTTACTGTACTCTGTTTATGAGAAACTTGCAGCAAACTACCATAATACTTGGCGTAAAGAACTAGAACTAAATTGCTGTAAAGTTTAGAGAAGGGATGCTGAAAAGAACTTTTCTGTGACCGCCCAGTTTACCTTCTCTTGATTGAGTCTTTTGTTGTGAAAATCAGCTGATTTAGATTAGTGGCCGGCTTGATCATTGCAACACAGCATAGCAGTGCTAACCTCTGGCTGTTCCAAGTACACCTTGCACAGTCTGCACAGTGTGGCAGGGCAGGGTTTGAGTGTTGTGCAGTGCCAGCCTTTATTTCCACAGCTGATGCTACTGTGTTCAGTGTCCTCAAGGAAGCGTGATCTGCATCCTTCAGCAAGGTGTGTTATGTGTTGGCGTACTGTGGTTCTCTCACTTTTTGTGTTGCTTATTTATTTATTTATTTATTTTTTTTTGGTACATTCTTGCTCTCGGAGCTCCAAAACAGATTATGGACCCTTTTGAAAAGCCCAAGAAAATCTGAAAGGCCATTTCTTGGAATCGGAAACTAGAGTGATAAAGTCTGGGTAATGAATTATATTGAACATTATTAGGGTTTCTTCAGGTGACTAATGTTAAACTAATTCTCTCCATATTCCTGTACTTTGGTTTTTTGGGACCAGGCAAAAATGTTTTCCTTGAAAATTAAATGTAATTAGGTGATTACATTATAAACCCTACAAAGTGATTTTGGAGAACAGATTGGTTCCTCATTTGGTGTTTCACTCTTTATGCCTCTCATAATGACGTCTGCACGGCTGAATTATGATACAGTTAAGATGTCCGCTCATGCTGAATGTCTTTGCCTCAATCATGTTAAAAGAAGGGTAGTCTGAATTTTAAGTTTGTAAGCCTTTTCTTTGAGTGAAAGAGTGCAGGTGAGAAAACACTGGCACAGTCCTAAGGCTGCTTCCTCGCAACTAGGACACTGGGGTTCAAGTCCCAGGTCCTCCCTGCATGGAGCTTGCATGTTCTGCACAGTGGTTTCCTTACATAGTCCAAAGACATGCAGGTTATGTGGACTGGTGGTATTAAGTTGGCCCCTGATGTGTGTCACCCTGAGATGTACTTGGCCCTGTCCAGGGCTTGTTTCTACCTTGTCTGTGATACTCACTAGGGTAGGCTCCAGATTCCCAGCAACCCTGCTTTGGATAAGTGGGTTTTGAAATTGGACAGATGGTTATAAAATGCAGAGAGATTCTAGGTTTATTTGACCCAAAGTACAAATATAAGACTATTGTGGCTTCTACTAGAGAAATTTTGGTTATGGGAAACTTTTTAGGTTTACTTGAACAATTTTTCAGAAAGTTATACATTTTTACTTGTGTAACATGGCATGGCAATGGATGACATGTTACATTTTGGTCTGACGTGAATAAGAGTTTGACTCTGTACACAACAATCAAAGTTGCCTTTCAGTATATTTGATGTAATACTTCTAAGTTTACCTCTTAAACATCTGGTGTTAATGCAAGTAAATTATGCTTGCATTGAAGAAAATCAAAAATTTGTATTTTGTACAGTGCATAGAGAGTGAAATCAATGACATGTTGTGGAATACAGGTCAGTGTGAGGCCTGGCTGGAATTCTAAGGAAAGCCGTGAACTTGGAAGGGAGGGGAGTGTGCCAGCTTGAGAGGACTTAATGGCTTTATTGCTCTTAAACAGAGATCAAGGTGAAAACACCTCATTTCTTGCAGAGTGTTTAAAATGCCAGTTAAGTGACAGTAATTGGCAACAGCTGCGAGTCTGAATAAGCTGGTGCAGGAGGAGCCAAGTGGGAAGCAAGTCTCTGTGTGTTAAAGCACCATTGTGGTAGTGGCAAGAGAAAATACAGTCCCACAGAGGAGCAGTCTCATATAACAGTGGTGTTTAAATGCTTGTTTTACAGCATTGTAAACCTTTACTGGGCTGCTAAATAAAGTAGGAGAAAATAAAATCAATAAGAAAATAAAATGGCACTCTAAGGAAGATACTTGGGTAAAATGTCCTCACGAGGGGCTGCTTAAGTGCTGTGACAATGTTGATGCTGAAAAGCAAAGCTGTCATTTTCACTGCATCTGTAGTTCCTCAGTACCAGGTGTGTGTCAAGCAAGTTTACAAGTAAAAATTGGTTGATTTCCTTCCTTGCAAAAGTTATTACATAATACTGATTTTCTTTTGTATATATCGTAGACCGTTCTTAGATCTATAGCTATAGATCTGATTATGCTTTTCAAACAATTAAAAATATTTGGTATAACCTAATGTTTGCAAATATTTGGACATCTGGACACTTAAAGGGTTTGCGTAAATGCAAACTGTGCACATTGTATTCTATAAACGGACAACAATTTCTTGAACTTCCAAATTTTTGCAAGGAAGACTAGCATGTCTGTGAGGCATGTGCTTGTTGGACTGCAAATGAGCCCTGACGTGCTAAATACACCCTGTGAAGCTCTGAAAGTTTATAGTGCGTTACATTATATACTAAACGTAATCAAATGTAATTTTAGTCACGTAATAAAATGAGACATTAATATGCTACAGTAGCACACTTCGTGGTGAGTGACGGAGCCCAAGTGCTAAAGAGTGTTGTCCATGAATGAACAGCACACAATAAAACTGGCCCGTCAGTTAAAAAAAAAAAAATGCTTACAGACCCATCTGAATGCATTAAACACTTAACTACAAAAGAGACATTTACCTGTTGAAAAAAACATTTATGTGCTTATACTGCTTAATATTTTCATAATTTAGAAATTGTTTATATTGTGTGTTGTTCCTTCAAGTGTTTGGATAAATTGTTTCTATTAGCATCTTTACTTGGTTTGCCGCCTTTGTCAAATAAGTGTATTACTGAAGACTCTGATGCTACTGAAGTTGGGGGGGCATATGGCAGCTGCAACTCTACAGATCCCAATTGGGGCCTACAATTTCCAGCTGTCAAAAGCCAGACCACACCATAAAAGAGCATTTGTAATATAGGCTGCAGAATCCATACCATGGAACATTTATTACTGAAACCTTTTAAAAATGTTACTTTCAATATTTTGAACTTTTGGTAACCCTACTAGCAACCATGAATAACTCTTATACCTTATTATTAATTGCAGCATTTTAAAATAATTGACTTTGGTTATCCCTATTACCAGCATATCGCAAGAAATGTTCTATTTATTTGTGCTGTTTGAAACTTCTGTATTTCTGACTGAGCTTCAAAGTCGGTTCTGGCAAGACTGGATTGCAGTCTGTCACAGCACATTCCAGCTCTAATATGTACTTTTAAACAAGTATAGAGTTGGCAGTTGATGTCACAGTATATTTTTGGGTTGAAGGTCAGAGTCCTATGAAGGTCTGGAGCTCAGCTAGAATTGGAGTGCTTTTAAAAGTCGATGCAAAAAGCTAAATTGCCAGTTTTGAAAGCATGTCATGCATGTTTTATTGGAAACCCCTTCATTAGTTAAACCTTCACTTTAGAGAAAGGCTCCATGAAATTGTTTCACCAGCAAAACAGGCTAATTCTGTAATACTTGGGACTGTCCAACGATGCACTTGGATACTTTTATCCTTGGCTGTAGTTTTCTGCCAAATTGTGACTAACAATGACAAAAGTATTACAAAGTCGTGGTAGAGACATTGTGTCTGAAGTGCTATTTGTAACACTTAACCTGCTTTAAATTCCATTTAGTTTTTTTGCGGTTAATGTGCTTGTGATCAGAAATGTTGTGTACATGTTAAGCTTTTAATATTTATTTAATATAGCTTGTGTATCTATGTAGGAATGTACTGATAAACGCAAAAGTGATTTGCTAGTATTCATTTTACAATATCCTGGCAACTTGTGAGGCGAGGACATGGCCAGTTAATGTCATGAACATGTTCTGTTGGATTGTTAAATATGAATATTGTTTCTCTACTTTTTTGGTAATACACAAAGATATTGGTAGTCTTGAGGTGCCATAACTGCACATTCATATTTCATGTTTTATATTTACTAACCAAAATGTCAGTGTATGTTTAGTCTTGGCAGGTTATTTTCTTGTTTTTTTTCTAGGTGTTTTGGTAATTATGTATAAGAGAAATGTGGTTTTGTACAGAAATGTTTTCATAGTGAAGAGCAATTTCTAATAAACAGTAGGAGCACTCTAGGCAAAAATATTCTTGATTAACAGGGTTCTAGGCAAACTCTTTTAAAAATATTAATGTTTGTCACTGTAAGTCGTGACACAGTAATTTTTATTACTATGCCATCACCTGTGCATAATGAAAAATGAAATGCATACAAACCAATCTGAAATGGGAAAGCTGCTTTTCTTCTTAGTAGTTGTTTCATATCAATTAGACCATGAGAATCTCATGCAAAGGGAGGAATAGTTCTTTTAACTGCTTGTAGTTAGAAAGGCTCTTGTCCTCCAGGGAGAAGCAGTGGTGGGTAAATTAAACACTTCTTTCACAGTTTTTATAAAGGCTGCTCCACTCCAAGCGTTTGGAGGTGACAGAAAATCCAGCAGTTGAATGGAGTGCTGTGTGAGTATTAGTTGTACATTTAAAATTGACATTTATCTAAATAATCCAAGCAAAAATATATTCTTTGTTTAAAACAAAGATGCTCCGCAATTTCAAAGATTTCTGCACAGGTAAAACCAGATTTAATTTAGAAAATACAGTAGATGTCTTAGTGATATTTGAGTCTGTACCTGTTTTATGCTTGACACAAAGTAAATGCTGCATCCTGACTTATAGCATTATGGTAGCAATTCCAAGGAAGGGAAACCTCCACATAAAGTTTTATTGGAATTTTAATAATATAATCCTAGTTCATACCTTGCTTGCTTGTTTGCTGTTTTATACCAAGACCCCTGAAAATACAAGAGAAAGCAGCATGGTTAACAAGCAACATGAGTTAATTTTGATGAGTTATAAGGGTGTGTTTTAAAAATTGCCTTTCTTCAGAGAAATCAAAATATTGGAACAATGTTTGCACGTCCCTTTTACAGGCAAAACCTGCTTGCAGACTACTTCCATTTGATGGAATTAGACATTACATATACAGTATACAGTATACAGTAACTGAATGAGTAAAGGTGCTAATCTGCCGAGATTCAGGTAACAGCTCTGCTTGATTGTGCTCTCTGCAGGTAAACTGGTTGAATATAGAGTATACATTTTTCTGTAAATGTCAAATAAATGTTTTAATACAAAAGATCATACTGAAACACATGTCTGATTAAAACACATTTTGTTCACTGCTTTAGACAACAAAATGTATAAACAGGTTTCTGCAAAGTATGCTCTCCACACAGCTGCACATCATGTGTTTATATGTTGTATAGATTGGGCTGTTAAATATACCAAAAGTAGAGGTAAAAATGTATCTAAATTTAATATATATGAATGTCGTGTGAATACTCTGTTCTAAATGCTCATTTTGTACTGTTTGATATTTTCTAAATATAATACAGGTGCTCAAAAGTACATGTTAATGGTTCATATTGCATTTCTTAAAACTATATAAAACCATATAAAAACTGCAGCTTTCAAACAAATTAAACCTTCACAAAATGGGTGTGACTGTGAGTACAACTGGAAGGCACAACTGTTGATTGTAGTTGCTGAAGGTGGTTCTTTTCCCCAGCTATGATTCTTTTTGTTCCTGTTTTTGTTTGGGCAGAAGAAGTAATGTTTACTGCACATCTTATTACCCTTGTATAAATTAAGTCACTGAGTTGTAGCTTGGTTTTCACATGAAACTGGACTTGCCTCCTTGTGTTTAACAGGTGCCCTTATTTAAAGAAACTTCAAAAAAAATTGTAAAATGAGTTTGAATGTTTACTATAAAACTGCTAAGGTAACAAACAATACAGAAACAAATAGTGAACTAAAGCACAAGAAGCAGAAGCTGCAGCTAGTTTCACCATGGCTAGATGAGAGAATAAAGCAACTTTTAGATAATGAATGGGATGTGTGGCATCCAAACTTGATGCACAGGGTGCCAGTCTGGTAATGCAAGGAATAACAGAACTAAGCTGATTGCTTCCTCTTTTGAGGAGGAGGGGAAAAACAAACTATGGTAACTGGAATATTTTTTTTCAGTGTGTAGGCCTATCACTGAGGGTACTGTGTGTGTGAAGTTGGCTCTCGACTAAACTCCCAGTTGGCTGAGGTGACAAAATGTGCATAGTAAAAAATGAACAATATCATAATACCAACTTCATTATCATGGGATTAACTTGGAAAGGCGTACTTTCCCTGTAACACATGGTACATTCCTCTCTGAGGCAATAAGCTCTATATGCACAGTTTGAAATGAGAAGTTCAGACTTCTGAAAAGAAGCGGGCCTTCTTTTGTAACTCCATCAGGAAGTGGTTGCAGCAGCTTCGCGGAGGTGGTGCTATTTGCTGACCTGAGTTAAAGCTTGGCAGATAGCTGTTTATCTTCACTCCTTATAGTCTGTTGCTTCGCAGAACTGGTCTAAGGCATTCCTCCCATGCCCCTTTGCAGCAAGTCTTTTTAAAACACATTTTTAACATTTGAGTCACTGTAAACGTTGTCTACCATGTGAGTGAGATTTGCCCATAGCATTTAAGCCAGATCTTGGGTGAACAAATCTGGAATTGCTTTAACATATAATTAACATATAATTCAGATTTTCAAAGACCCTACAGCTTTCTACTGACATTAAGAGATTCAGTTTGAGAAAGAGATTGAAAATAAATGGACTGTTCCTAATTTATGAAAAGTACAAAAAGTCTTTAGCATGTATAATGTGTACAACTTTAGTTATAGTAAGCAGCTACTTCTGTTGAATGAGTGAGGCATGTTTTTCTTTAATCTGTTATTTCTGCTACTGGGCCATAGGAAGCAAGAGTTAATCATTGTTAGTTAGCATTATGTGCACATCTTTGACAATTTTGGGCATGGTTCCCATCTTCTCATTAGTTTAATTAAAATGAAGAGTTTCAGAATTGACCACTGAATCTGTTGTGATCCAGCAGTGCTGACTACTTCACCTGTGTGTTTTCTTTGTATGTAACTATTTTTTCTAAATATTGTTAGTGTGCTATGTTAAAGATGCCAATAAACCTTATGAAGTGCACAGCTGTGGTAAGAAGAGAACCAAGGTAACAGTGCAATATACAATCACAGATATTACATTAAAATAAATGTAGTTAAGAACCTCGAAGAGGAAATAAAAGGATCATACATTGCACTAGATGAACAGGAGTCCAGCATCCTTGTGCTAGCTAGCCACAGAGTAGTTTGTAAAGGTTCTTTTCTTAGAGGCCCACATTAATTCACTGCTGCTTCTGGGGAGAAAAAAAAAAAAAACTACCAATGCAGGTAAACTGAAAATGTCACTTTGCTCTATCCTGGCCATGTGTCTAACTAACAAAATGTGCTCATTTCAGTGGTGGGGCCAACCTTTGCAGCATCCTGTGTTAGCAGCCTCTTGGAGATCGATTAAAGAGCAAAAGAGAATTGAACAAAGAGACAAAAATCAATGGATAGTGTAATCACTTTGGGGAGTTATAAAAAGGTCATTGTAAACTTCATTGTGCACTCTTGGACATAAAGCCTTTTCGGGGGGGCATTCCATGTTCAACAGCAGAGTAAATCCAGTCTGGTCCCATCCGCTATGTGAGCAGATTTGTTCTTGTTTACAAGCAGATAGAGTATGTAAGTGGCTTCTTAAGATTCTGTACCTTTGCAGCATTGGGCATTGTGGTAAGTGTTCGATCACCAGGGGACAAGGGACATGCTAAATGTACTTTTATCCTACATCTTTGAAATATTTCTATACTAGCATTCTGTGTAGAATTTTTTTTCTTGGCAAAAATGTGCTTTGCGTTGCTTAAAATATAGGTATAGTCATAAAGGCTGTGTTTTGGACCACATTTTGCTGATGTCTTCCCTCTCTTTGTTTGTTTTGAAGTTTACATTACATTTTAAGACAGTGTTTAATGGCAAATTGATCATGGAATGACCACAATTGTAGTTCTGTTGATATGTATTTTCATAGCTATTGGATAGTTGTGAAGTAGCTTGTTATGAAAGTAAAATTAAGATGTTTTTGATCTAGTTAAAAATTAAACCATAAATGATCTTGTATGTTAGGTATGGGTAAAGACATGATTGATCATTTTGAACTCCAACCTCTTTTTTTTTTTTTTTTAAAACCCAGTTTTGCTTGTAATTGTAACTTTCTTTCTGCCCTTTTAAACACTTACTTCACATCTGCAGAGTAAAATTGTCTTGCTTGGCTGTACTGTATTAAAGTGGGTTGCATGTGATTTCTACCAGGATTTGTCCATCTAAAATATCAGTCAAGGTTTGTGTAAAGTTTATTTTAATGGGTTATATTTTCAACATTATTGAGACTATTTGGCTTCCTTTGGCAACGGATTCTTCTCCTTTATCCAATGACTGCTTCTGACATATTATACTGTCGTCTTTGACTTAAATGTTGACAAATCAACATAGAGAACACATGCATTGGTTGGTTGGGTGGAAGAGACACACAATTTTATTCCTCAGTGTTGCAATGCATTAAGTAGCATTAGGTGAGAAAGCAGATCTCTAATTCAGTCCACATTTACATAAAGCCAGATGCAGCAGAGGCTTGGGTGTGGAGAGAGCTGAGATTGTGAAGGCATTTGTATGGCACATGCACATTATTGGCTGTCAGAAAAATGGATGATCTAGTGATACTTTGGAAAAGTGAAAGTGTGCTGGAAAGTGTCATATATTTAAGCAGTTTTGTCTTCCTGAGTGATTCTGTGATTTTTAACATCCTCAGGCCATGAAATCGGCAACTGCAGTCTAAATGTCTTGTGACAAGTTTACATTTGTACAACTGGTGGTGGTGGTTGTGTTTGACAAACGGTCTTTTTGTTGAGTGTAAATATTGAGTAAAAGGGAGAATAAAAAGTCATTGGGCTAGGCCACAACTTAAAAAGAATACAAGAAAGATATGAGAAAAGTTATATTCATATTCTAATATAAATGTCAGAGTTACTTCTCAAGGGTGGCAAAAGGGGAGAACAGTGGGGCATTGTAATGATAAAAGGGGGAGAGATCAGTATACCTAAGAGGGAGCAATACATGATGGGGCCTAAACAAAGGTTTCCAGTCAGAGTAACATTTACGAAGGTTCCAACACTGGAAAATCTTCAATTTTTTTTTTTTTTTAAAGCATTACATCACTACAGACTTATCTAAGCAGACTTTGGACGCAATGCAGGAACAGTCCCTGGAAAGGATACCAGCTCGTCGCAGGGAAAATACGCACGTATTTGGGGACAATTTTTAGCATCTCCAGTCCACCTAACCTGCAGCATTTATTCATAAAAATACCAGATACTGTGTTGCAAAAATAAAAAATCACAGTGTGTTCAGGCTAGGGCAGTGCCGAAAATAAATGGTCCTCCTTACTTTGGTCACATGTAGGGTCTGTCTCCGAGAATAAGCAGACTAACCTTGCATTGCATCAGGCAATGTCTGGCACAGGTAGGACAAGTGAAGCTAGTGAAGAACATTCTTCAACTCCTTATCTGCTAACTTGTGCTGCATGTCATATTCCAACAGACACTTAATAAGAGCAGGATCAAAAGAAGAAATACTGATATGGGATTGTGTATTCTACAATTTGGAGAATCTTGGTTGAACTGGAGCTTTGCTTCAATTGGAGAAGGCTCCAGTGGAGCTGAGAAGTAAATTTATTCTGAACAAAATCAAACTTGCATATAATGGAATATGCATAAATGTATGCACATTGCATATAATGTCGAACATTCCTACTGGAGCTACCTGGGTTTAGCACAGTTAGAGTGGACAGAGACGCAAATACCTGCGGAAAGGAGGTGGATTCGCTCTCTATGTGAATACGAGGTGGTGTTGGCCGTAAGTCTGCGTCTGTCTATCTAAACTACAAACACTGTAGTTCTCCCAGTATGTGGATTGTAACACCCGGATAAATATCACTATTGACCTACTGTATGCAAACTTTAAAGACGCATACAGCGCCACCTCGCTGCCTGCGCTTGGGAAAGCAGATCGTAACCTGGTTCTGCTTCAGCCTCACTACAAACCAAGAGTGAAGGCGCTACCTACAACTACATGCTCAGTGGGTCACATAGTGAGAACATTGAGGAGGTTGTTGACTGCTCTACTGACTATCAACTTCTGGATGGACATTGGAGTTCCAGTAAGAACAGTATGTTGCTTTGCTAACAACAAGCCCTGGATTACAAGTAACATTAACGGCCTTTTGAACCAGAAGAAAAGGACTTTTAAAGGCCGTGATCAGCATGAGCTCAAGCGCTTGCAGAAGGAACTCCGAGTCCAGCTCAGGGCGGCGAAGGACCAGTACAGGAGAAAGCTGGAGCAGAAGTTGCAGAATAACAGCATGAAGGAAGTGTGGGTGGGATGAAGATCATCACTGGCTGCAGCTGGAAGCAGGGTGCCACCATCGAGAGAGATGTGGAAAGAGCAAACCAGATGAATAACCTTCTTCTTTAACAGGTTTGACCACTCTAACCCCCTCACCTCGGAGTACTGCACCCTCCAGCCATCCTTCTGCTGATACCAGCATAGGAGAGACATCCTCACCCACAATTACAGTAGCACAGGTGAGTAGAGAGCTGAGGAGACTTCGTGCCAGCAAAGCAGTGGGTCCAGATGGAGTATCGCCACGACTGCTGAAGGCCTGTGCGCTGGAGCTGGGGAGTCCTCTACAGCACATCTTCAACCTGAGCCTGGAACAGGGGAGAGTCCTGAGACTTTGGAAAACATCTTGTATCACCCCAGTCCCAAAGGTATCACGTCCTAGTGAGCTGAATGACTTCCGGCCTGTCACTCTGGTGTCACATGTGATGAACACCATGGAGCGGCTGCTGCTTCACCACCTGAGGCCACAGGTCTGCCACGCCCCTTGACCCTCTGCAGTCCACATACCAGGAGAAAGTGGGAGCGGAGGATGCCATCATCTGTATGCTATACCGATCCGTCTCCCACTTGGACAGAGGCAGTGGTGCTGTAAGAATTATGTTTTTGGACTTCTCTAGCGCCTTCAACACCATCCAACTTCTGCTCCTTAGGGCATGCTGACAGAGATGGGAGTAGATTCATACCTGGTGGCATCGGTGGATCGTGGACTATCTCACAGACAGACCTCAGTATGTGTGTCTCGGGAACTGCAGGTCTGACATTGTGGTCAGCAACAGAAGAGCGCCACAGGGGACTGTACTTTCTCTGGTCGTGTTCAGGCAACATACATCAGACTTCCAATACAACTCGAAGTCCTGCCACGTGCAAAAGTTCGCTGACGATGCTGCTATGGTGGGCTGCATCAGGAGTGGGCAGGAAGAGGAGTATAGGAAGCTAATCAAGGACTTTGTTAAATGGTGTGACTCAAACCACTTACACCTGAACACCAGCAAAACCAAGGTGGTGGATTTTAGGAGGCCCAGGCCCCTCATGGACCCCGTGATCTGTTCAGATGGTGAGGACCTATAAATACCTGGGAATGCAGCTAGATGATAAACTGGACTGGACTGCCAATACTGGTGCTCTGTGCAAGAGAGGACAGAGCTGATTTATACTTCCTTAGAAGACTGGAGTCCAACATCTGCAGTAAGATGCTGCAGATGTTCCATCAGGCGGTTGTGGCGAGTGCCCTCTTCTACGTGGTGGTGTGCTGGGGAGGCAGCATAAAGAAGAGGGACGTCTCACACCTGGGCAAACTGGTGAGGAAGGCAGGCTCTATTGTAGGCACAAAGCCGGACAGTTTGACATCCGTGGCAGAGCGATGGGCGCTGAGCAAGCTCCTGTCAATCATGGAGAATTCACTACATCCACTGAACAGGGTCATCTCCAGACAGAGGAGCAGCTTCAGCGACAGACTGCTGTCACCATCCTGCTCCACTGACAGACTGAGACCACCCCACATTGTGACTCTTCAATTCCACCCTGTGGGGTAAACGCTAACATTATTCAAAGTTATTGTCTGTTATACCTGTATTGTTATCACTCTTTAATATTGTTTTTTTCTATCAGTATGCTGCTGCTGGAGTATGGGAATTTCCCCTTGAGATTAATAGTATCTGTCTGTCTAAAGCTAAGGGCTGTGTCAGTCATGTCCACATTCCGAGAGTTGCCAGCACCTCCACCACTCGCTTGGCACAGTAGACGTTAAATGTATAGTTCACCCTGAAAAGGTCTCTATATAGACATGTTGCGGTTAAATCTAGATACATGAACTTTTCAGATTGTGAGGTTAAGGTTGTCCTGTTGTGCTGAGACAGAGATTTGGAGATGCGACAGTATATTGGACCAAATCTCTGACATTTCATGTCAGACAGCTGTAGGGAGTTTGCTTTGTCTCCCTTTTGACATTACTCATCAAGTGAGATGTACGAGGTGTGGCAGAAAAGTAATGAGACTGATTTTTTTTATTTACCAAAGTTTTTATTTTTTTCAAACATCAATGTTATCTCCTTCAAAGTAGTTCCCTTGGGCAGCTACACACCGATGGAGATGTTGTTCCCACTGTTGGTAGCAGCGCTGGAAGTCTTCAACTGGTATGGTCTTCAGCATGTCCGTTACACTCTTTTGGATGTTTTTTAAAGTCCCGAAATTAGTTTAGGAAAAAGGAAAAAGTCACACGGACTGAGGTCAGGTGAATAAGGGGGCTAGGGAACCACAGGAATGCGTTTTTTCGATTGTCCTTCTGCTCAATTGTGAGGTTTTTCGGCACCATTTTGGCACAGACCTTTCACATGTGCAAATGTTCAGTCAAAATTTGATGAACAGTAAATCTGTTCAAATTTAATTGTTCACTCATCATTCTTAATGTTAAACGACGGTCTGATCTCACAAGAGTGTTCACACGTTCGATGTTTTCATTGGTTTTCGAAGTTGAAGGCCTCCCTGAAAAACTTGAGCTCGGGATAAAGAATCTTCCCCATAGGCCTGTTTTAACTTTTCAAACGTCACACTTGCTGATTCTCCAAGCTTAACACAAAATTTAATGGCACAACGTTGCTCCAAATTCCGCTGTTCCATTTTGCGTGATGCACAACCAAAAACACAACTTCGCTAATAGCAGTCACAAAAATCACATAGTTAACGGAAGGAGTTGAAACTCGCACTGAGCTATGGGAGGGCACTGATACACGTGCTCTATCAAGGACAACAGTGCAGTGTTGCCAGATCGCTTGCAGTGTTGCCAGTCTCATTACTTTTCTGCCACACCTCGTATAACAGAGTAACAGGTATCAGTTTGTGCTGGTAAAATGAATGAATATTGCAGTGTGTGATAATGAGATGTCCTACCACATGCTTACCTTTCTGGAAGTCCCGAAATAGTTTTTTCAAAGCAAGTTTATTCAACATTAAGTGGGCAGGAGTTTCAGCTCAGGATTGTGTGGATTGCACATTATTTGTAATTGCTAAATTACTATTATTGGTAATAACACCAAAGAATGAATTTGTCAATTGTTTGGGAAAAGTGAATATGTGTTCATTTTTACAAAAATCATTGTTTTGAATGTTACTGTAAGGCTCCCCATTTTAAGCAAAAATGGTTTGATCAGTGGTAAAGACTGAATAAAATGTATTAGTTGTGGTATACTATAAGAAAAAGAAAATACCCCTTTTGTTCTTTATTTTAGCAGTGTCATCTTTTTTTTTGGCATCCTCTGTGCCCAAACCCAACCAGCTTGTAGATGTTAAAGTAGATCTTGATCCAAAGTTTTAAAAATTAAATCTGTGTTTCATCTGTTTCCATAAGCATACATTAATCTCCCATGTTTGTATTAATTGTAAAGACTTTTAGAGAGGAACATTTTGTTTCACTTCAGTTTATAGCTCACCTAAAGATAATATGCCAGTGCACTGCAAAGCAGTAATTAATAACTGCAATTATTCCTCAACTGTAATTATTTTCTAATTGCATCTCTACTAATGCAGTTTGTTAGTGGAGCAAAAATAGAATATTGAAAAAGTCACTGACAGACTGGGATACTTTGCCAAGGTTATGTTAAGAGTTAAATTTTTGCAGTTAAAATATCCAACAGATTTCAATTGATTCAAAAATATGCCAATGTGTTGGTGTTTTTTTTTTTTTCCCTTGCATGGAACAGTGCTTACTAGGTATATTTGCTCTTAATTAGTGGGCTCTGCAAGGTTCATCAATAATGGATCCTGTGGTGGCTGCTGATTGCTTGCACACAGCGGGTGGGCAGAAGCTTGTAAATCAGTCTGATTGATTGCGGGGCGACTTCAGTTTTTCTAGCAGTAATTTAAAGCAATTAAAACGCCTTCTTCACCCCCTTCTTTGCTCTTCTACCATCTCTCTGAGAAATTAACAAGGTAAATAATGCGCAAGTAACGACACACAGCTGAAAGGTTTCCCCACTTTCTTCTCCTCACCTTTTTAATTTTAATTTTGTTTGGGGATTGTTGGCAAATAGAGCGGCAGGCGGGCATAGAGGACTGTGATTTTCAGGCCAGTGGTCCCAGTCTACCTATGCCCATTATTTGCTTGGCAGAGTGATGATTATTGTTTGTATTGTTGTGGTTAGCTGGCAGACTTTGTCTGCTACAGTATGGTACCAGAAGGATAGTGACTCCTGTCAGGACCCAATAGCAAAACTTTGTTGTGGGAGAAGAGCAGAAAATTCAGTCCTGTTGCAGCTGAGCTTCAGATGAAAAGCTTAGAGGCAGGCCTGCAGTCCCCATTGTGGTTGAATGGTATTTTTCCTCTTTTAATTATCTAACTTGACTGAGTAAACCCTGCTGAGCAAAGGTGAGCTACATTAGCGACCCTACAATGTCTACTTGACAGCTTTTCAGGCATTTTTGTGTGTAGCAGTGTGTGTTTTTTCTACTGTGACTGAAGATTCCTCTTAAATTGCAGTTTGTCATCGATAAATTACTAACATTATGTAAATTTTACAGACATTAAATTGTTTGTATTTTTGCCGATCAGTTTCTAATCCAGTGACGGACTGGGAGTGTATTTGAAAGTTGCCTTTAAATTTGGCTGCCTGCATTAAGGAAAGTTTTCTACTTAGTTGTGATAGACAGGTTGAGACAAGTAAACGCGTTTGCTGTGTATTTAAAGGATTTTAATGGAATGACGACTGACACATAATACAACATTATCATGGTAGATACTTCTAAATTAACTTTTCCATGGCTACTCTCTTCTTGCTTCTCCATAAAATGTGTAATTATTGCTGTTCACAAAACAAAATATTCTTTGTTTCTGTCTTGCCAAAAATTACCAAAAAACCATGAAGAGATTACATGACAGAGGTTGTACTTCATTGAGAAATTAAGTAAATTCTGAGCTGAATGGATTGATTTGTACTTTTATCTAACTTGACAGTAAGTTGCTTGTTGGGAGACCGCTTGGTTTGCCTTAAACTTATCTATTTTTAAATGTAATTTCAGTGAGAAGAAATTAGAACGTAGTCAATTGCATGTTTGCCAGATTTAGATGTGTCTTTAAATGAGGAACATATTTTTTGTATTTCTTCAGTCTTCATCACTGGGATGAATTAACCTCTACTTCTAGTAATTAACTGGTCTCCATCCACAGTTAGAATCTGTTTCTGAGAGGCCATTTATAGGGTAGAAATGTTGCGTTTGTAGCCTTTATCTTTTGAAAATCAGTAACTCACTGATGGTGAAGGTCAAAGCAGCTGGTTTCAAAGGATACATCATACAGGAAGAGTGTGAGCAGATGAACCTAGAATGAGATGCCGAGAATCACATGCTTTTTCGTTTTAGAAGACAAGTTACTTTTGTGCAACAGACTGCAAGTGTTCCTTAAGTATTTGGAGGTGAAACCTTTACAATAGTTGTTTGAAATCTGTAGGAACTTAAATATTTGTCATTTGGATAAATCATTAGAAGTGGGCATTTTGCATAAAATCGCAGTATGTTTAAACATTTTTTCTGTTATAATTGTGTATACCAGCGTTTTTCAACCGCTGTTCCGCGGCACGAGATGTTGCCTGGTGTGCCGTAGGTGCAGACAAGACAAGACACTGAGACAGACTGTGTTTTTTTTGTGTTTTTTGAAATTCACGCCTAGACTCCCCCGGTCCCCTCTGGGACACCTTCCACTTCCTGGCTCCCTGATGCCTGGAAATCGTCACTGCCTGCATCGGATCCAGGAGGGCGGAGCAACCAGAGAGGAGAGGCAGCACTATCTTGCCCTGGCACAACCCGACCGGGGGGAGCTGTCAGTGACAGTGAGATACTGCAGTGATGGACAAGTTTTTGAAATGGAAAGAACTGGACTCTGAACAAAATTTGGAGGCAGATGAGAGCCCAAGTATGAGTGGGGATCAAAAGAAAGCAAAGATGGTTAACGCAAGCAAATTCTCTGGCGCAAGGCAATATAGCGAAAGCTATATTTCAGTTGGATTTACTTGCACTGGAGATACAAACAAACCAACTCCACTGTGCGTGGTGTGTGGTGAAAAGCTAGCTAACAGTGCTATGGTCCCAAGCAAACTTAAACGCCATCTCCAAACGAAACATCCTTTGCTTCAAAACAAGAATGCGGACTATTTTATTCGCCTGCGTGACAACATGGAGAAACAGGCAACTTTCATGAGAAAAACCACAAAGGTAAATGAAAGAGCTCTTAAAGCTAGCTATCAAGTTGCTGAACTTGTAGCCAAGTCAAAAAAGTCGCACACTGTGGCAGAGACATTAATACTTCCTGCCTGCAAAGCTATTGTAGAGGAGATGCTCGGACCTGAAGCAGCAAAGGATATAGCCAAAGTCCCTCTCTCAGACAACACAATTTCCAGACGTATTAATGACATGTCTGCAGACATCGAAAGTGTGGTTTTGGAAAAGATCCGTATCAGTGAGAAATTTGCATTGCAACTTGACGAGTCTACTGATATCAGTGGACATGCTCAACTCTTGGCCAATGTGCGTTTTGTTGATGGTGATGCAATTAGAGAAAACTTCTTTTTTTGCAAGGCATTGCCAGACAAAACAACAGAAGAAAAATTTTTCGGGTCACATCAGAATACCTTGAACAAGGAGGACTTAAGTGGGAATACTGCACAAGTGTCTGCACCGATGGAGCTGCAGCCATGGTCGGGCGCACCAAAGGCTTTGTAAGCAGAGTGAAGGAAAGAAATCCAGATGTGATTGTTACGCATTGTTTTTTACACCGCGAGGCCCTCGTAGCCAAGACTTTACCAGCAGCCCTAGTTCATGTGTTGGATGATGTTGTGCGCATTGTAAACTTTATAAAGTCACGACCGTGAAAAGTCGCATATTTTCAGCTTTGTGTGAGGAGATGGGAGCGAAGCATAAAACCTTGCTGTTGCATACGGAGGTCCGGTGGTTGTCGCGTGGCAAGGTCTTGGTTCGTGTGTATGAGCTGCGGGAGGAACTTAGTGTTTCTGACAAATGAGAGGTCAGATTACGCAAAGCAGCTTGCAAGTGATGAGTGGTGTGTAAGGCTGGCATACCTGGCAGATATATTTTATCATCTGAATGAACTGAACACACAAATGCAAGGCCGTAGTGAAAACCTGCTTACAAGTACAGATAAAATAAATGGATTCCGTTCAAAGGTGCAACTCTGGCATCAACACGTGGAAAGTGGCAATCTTGAAATGTTCACACTCACCAAGCAATGGCAAGGTGTTCACACTGCTGCACTGTGTGAGATAATAGTTAAACATTTAAAAACTCTCGAGGAGAAGTTTTCATTTTATTTCTCTTCAGTCTCCACTGAATGCCTTGACTGGGTTAGGGACCCTTATAGCTCAGCATCAGTTGGTGAAAAGGACATGACTTTACAGGAGCAGGAGGAACTAACTGAACTGAGACAAAATCGTGGTTTCAAGCTAAGATTTGCTGATCTACCTTTGGACAGTTTTTGGTTGGATACCGCCAAGGAGTTCCCCCTTCTGGCAAATAAAGCTATTTTGACATTGCTCCCATTTTCCACTACATATCTGTGTGAGATTAGCTTTTCAAGCATGATTGCTATAAAAACCAAATACAGAGAGAGACTGAGAGCTGTTGACGAAGAGCTACGTGTGTGTCTTTCTTCGATTCCAGCCAGAATATCAGCTTTGTGTTCAGCCAAACAGGCCCAGGTTGCGCACTGAATTTTATAATTTTTTCACTATTTTGTTTACTTAATATTTCATAATAAAGTAATTATAAAATACTTTCTTTGTGTTTATTTGATTCATATTCAAGAGAATTACTTTATATACTGTATAGTCAATATAGGCACAGAGTTAAATTTTTTAACATTTTCTAATGGTGGTGTGCCTCGTGATTTTTTTCATGAAACAAGTGTGCCTTTGCCCAAAAAAGGTTGAAAAACACTGGTGTATACTATTAAGTCATTAAGTATTTTTATAGCCTTAATGCAGTTCAGAGTCCTAGAGGGCTGTGCCAGCATTAACGCGCATATCACTGTGGGTAATGTTTTTTTATTTTTTAACTATTAATAAAAGATCTTGGATAGTGCAGTAATGTAATGATAGATCGGTGCAGCACTGACTCTGGCCTGGCACATTTTTTCCAGATTTATCGTATGATTTTCATTTTATTTACACTTTTTGAAAGGATGTCACTTGTCAAAAGATGACATTGGGGTTGTGCAACTGGCTGATGTTACATCTGTGACACAAGTGTCTTGTAAGCATGTTTTACATGATGTGATGTTAACACTGCCATTTTATAGAAGCAAGTTTTTTTTTTTTTGTTTTTTACCCCCCTCCCCTTAAGGTAAATTTTACACAATGCGACACACATTTAGAATCTATTCAGTAACTAAAATTTGGGGAAACTTTTTTTTAAAGCTGATAGGTGGTTTAAAGTTTTAGAGCTTGGCAAACAACGGTGGTTATTTTTGGTACAACTGTTGCTGAAGATTTTAAAAGTAATCTGTTTATCATTCGTAAGTTTTCTCTCTCTCTAATTAAATGTTGGCACTGCAGATATTTTACTGTGGAGCATTGTGATGGTGTTATGACATAAAGGAGAACACAACCAAATCTTTGCTTTATTCTTATTTGTGCGAGGGGTAAATGACCCCTTCAGAATTAGGTGAAAGGATGTTTTTAAATGTTGAATTTTACATAAGAAGTCAATACTCCATAATATATTAACATTTACATTTTTGCATATTGGGGTGTGTGTGTGTGTGTGTATGTATGTGTGTGTATATATAATATATATGGCTGTGTGTGTGTGTGTGTGTGTGTATATATATATGTATATACCTCCCATATACCATACACCCATATATATAAATAAATGTGTGTGTGTATAGTATATTATCCTAATTATTAAAAATATATTATATGAAAGAACAAATCTAAGATTCACCCACTAAGAAGATTTTGGATTTTTGAAAAGGTGAAGACAGGACCTGCATAATTTTTTTTTTCTTGGTAGTTTGTGGTAGTTGTAATGTATCTTGACTAGGCTGTGGTGGGTTTCCTTCAAATGAAGACTAGCAGACAAACTAATACCTGTAATATGACAGAAGCAGGTCCAATAGCAGATTTTGTGAGCAGGGAAAATTCTGAAAAGGGAAATTAGAAAATGATCCTCCTGATTATTTTATACCAAAGCAACAGACTTCACTAGTTAGTGAATCTGTGCTCATTGTTTCTGTCATAAACACTGCTGTTGATTGTATGAACCCCAAGCAGCCTTGATCAGGGAAGAAGAGGAAATAAAGGGGGGGGGCGAGATGTAGAGCAGTGATTAATAGTTTATTCATTAGTATAGAAGTTAGTCTGCTGATAATTGCTACCTGCTCTTGGGGACATCAGGGTGTGATTCTTTTATAAGACTAAATTAGCCAGGGCTTTAGTAGTTAAACACTTATCAGTGCATTTTTAGTGTTGAATGAATGGCAACCCTGATCAGGCATTTTATTTCTACAGGCAAATGAATAAATGAACACAATGCAGTGTTCCGTCACAGGTGACCAAGTCACGTTACCAGTTGCTGTTTATTAACAGATCACTCAACCTTGGGCCTGGAGGGCATCACCCATTGTACACCAAGTAATTACCATGTGGCTTAGGAAACACAAGCTCATTTGTTATTATCTGTCAGCATCATTAAGCCTATATTCTTCCCGTGGGACTGCCAGTCTCCATTGAGAGATTGCAAGAAACTATTTTAAGATACTTGTGCTGTGCATTTCATCTTGTGTTTGCATTCTGTTTAGATTTTGAAATGAATTGATGAATCTTTTTTCATTTAGATTAATTATAATATATGCCTTTTGATCACTAGTTTAAAACATGCTGATGACTGCATTTGTCCTCCTAATCACAAAGCACTTTGCATTTGAAAATTGTTTTGACTACTGGTCTCACCTAAAATGTAATGAACAGCATGATTTTAACAATGGGGTTAACTGGGGATGGAAATGACAATGTCCATCTCTTCATAGAAGTGCAGATAACCTGAACTTTGCACTCGCTAGAAATATATTTTGGTTTAAATTGGTCTGATTGCTGTTTATGTTTAAATACTGCATACTGTGTGTGTTTCTATTTTCTGATGTTTGTTTTTCACCCACTGCCCCTTCCAGGTCATTTTAAATGGTAGTTTACTTTTGATCAGTGTGCAATTGCTACGTTTTTAAGGACTGTCTAATTATGACTCAAGTGGCAGCCTATCCAGCAGCTCCGTGCATGACTTTATTTTTCTACCTTTTTCTCTGTTTTACTGATCACTCCTACCGCTTTCTTTTATGTGGACTCGTTCCCTGGACACTTTTTACCACTTACTACTTGGACATGGATTTTTACACGCCGAGACTCATCTATTCAAGTAGTCAACTTCATGCACTGAGAACAAATGCACGTGCTGGTGTGGTTCCCTATTTACCTGACGAGGTAAGAGGGTGGTGTCGGAGCTAAGCTAAAAGCGAAGCGACTTGCGAGAAAGTGGTGCTACAAACCTTCGGTGCCTGCTGTGATCCTGGGAAATATGAACTCACTACCAAATAATAATAATAATAATACATTTTATTTGAAAGCGCCTTTCAAAACACTCAAGGACACTGTACACAGTAAAAAAATAATAAAAGTAAGAAAATAAAAAGCAGGTCATAAAAACATAAAACAGTTCCAAGATAAAATAAGATGAACGAACTGGCTGCGCTGGGAAGAAATGTCAGGACCTACAGAGAATGCAGTTTGTTGTGTTTTTCTGAAACGTGGCAACTAACATCCCAGATGCTAATGTGGAGCTACCTTGGTTTAGCACAGTTAGAGCGGACAGAGACTCAAGTACCTGCAGGATGCGTAAAGGAGGAGGACTTGCTCTCTATGTGAATTACAAACATTAAAGACGCATACAGCGCCTCCCCGCTGCCTGCGCTTGGGAGAGCAGATCATAACCTGGTTCTGCTTCAGCCTCACTACAAACCAAGAGTGATGGAGCTACCTACAACCACACGCTCATTCAGGAAGTGGTTCCCTGAGGCAGAGCAGGTTCTGAGAGACTGGGATATTCTGCAGGGGTCACATAGTGAGAACATTGAGGAGGTTGTTGACTGCACTACTGACTATATCAACTTCTGTATGGACATTGTAGTTCCAGTAAGAACAGTACGCTGCTATGCTAACAACAAGCCCTGGATTACAAGTGACATCAAGGGCCTTTTGAACCAGAGGAAAAGGGCTTTTAAAGACGTGCATGAGCTCAAGCGCTTGCAGAAAGAACTCCGAGTTCAGCTCAGGGCGGTGAAAGAGCAGTACAGGAGAAAGCTGGAGCAGAAGTTGCAGAATAACAGCATGAAGGAAGTGTGGGGTGGGATGAAGATAATCCCTGACTGCAGCTGGAAGCAGGGTGCCACCATCGAGAGAGATGTGGAGAGAGCAAACCAGATGAACAACTTCTTTAACAGGTTTGACCACCCTAACCCACTCTCACCTCGGAGTACTGCACCCTCCACCCATCCTTCTGCTGATACCAGCATAGGAGAGACATCCTACCCACAATTACAGCATCGCAGGTGAGCAGAGAGCTGAGGAGACTTCGTGCCAGCAAGCAGTGGGTCCAGATGGAGTATTGCAATGACTGCTGAAGGCCTGTGCGCTGGAGCTGGGGGGTCCTCTACAGCACATCTTCAACCTGAGCCTGGAACAGGTGAGAGTCCTGAGACTTTGGAAAACATCTTGCACCACCCCAGTGTCTAAGGTATCACATCCTAGTGAGCTGAATGACTTCTGGCTTGTCCCTCTGATGACACATGTGATGAAGACCATGGAGCGGCTGCTGCTTCACCACCTGAGGCCACAGGTCTGCCACGCCCTTGACTCTCTGCAGTTTGCATACCAAGAGAAGGTGGGAGCGCGGAGGATGCCATCATCTATACGCTAAACCGATCCCTATCCCACTTGGACAGAGGCAGTGGTCCTGTAAGAATTGTTTCTGGACTTCTCTAGCACCTTCAACACCATCCAACCTCTGCTCCTCAGGGACAAGCTGATAGAAATGGGAGTAGATTCATACCTGGTGGCATGGATCGTGGACTATCTTACAGACAGACCTCAGTATGTGCGTCTCGGGAACTGCAGGTCTGACATTGTGGTCAGCAACACAGGAGCACCGCAAGGGACTGTACTTTCTCCGGTCCTGTTCAGCCAACATACATCGGACTTCCAATACAACTCTGAGTCCTGCCACGTGCAAAAATGACGACACTGCTATCGTGGGCTGCATCAGGAGTGGGCAGGAAGAGTATAGGAACCTAGTCAAGGACTTTGTTAAATGGTGCGACTCAAACCACCTACAACTGAACACCAGCAAAACCAAGAAGCTGGTGGTGGATTTTAGGAGGCCCAGGCCCCTCATGGACCTCATGATCATCAGAGGTGACGCTGCAGAGGGTACAGACCTATAAATACCTGGGAGTGGAGCTGGATGATAAACTAGACTGAACTGCCAATACTGATGCTCTGTGCAAGAGAGGACAGCTGACTATACTTCCTTAGAAGACTGGTGTCCAACATCTGCAATAAGATGCTGCAGATGTTCTATCAGACGGTTGTGGCAAGTGGCATCTTCTACGCGGTGGTGTTCTGGGGAATTAGCAAAGGATGCCTCACATGTGAACAAACTGGTGAGGAAGGCAGGCTCTATTGTAGGCACGGAGCTGGACAGTTTGACATCCGTGGCAGAGCGACGGGCGCTGAGCAGGCTCCTGTCAATCATGGAGAATGCACTGCATCCACTGAACAGGATCATCTCCAGACAGAGGAGCAGCTTCAGCGACAGACTGCTGTCACCATCCTGCTCCACTGACAGACTGAGGAGACCCCACACTATGCGACTCGGGGGGTAAACATTAACATTCTACAAAGTTATTGTCTGTTATACCTGCATTTTTATCACTCTTTAATGTTTTTATCAGTATGCTGCTGCTGGAGTATGGGAATTTCCCCTTGGGATTAATAAAGTATCTGTCTATCTTATAGCGCCTTTCACATCTATCTGTCATCGCTTTTATTTCTGTGACAGGTTTTACTGACAGCCTGAACATTACTCAGTTTTAAGAGTTTTATAATTTTAATTCTAATATATATGCAAAACCTGTAGCTGCCGATTGCTCCATACACATATATATATATATATATATATATATATATATATATATATATATATATATATATATATATATATATATATATATACACATATATATATATATATATATATATATATACATATATATATATATATATATATACACATATATATATATATATATATATATACATATACATATATATACATACATGTGTATATGTATGTATATGTATATATGTGTGTATATATATATAATACACACTAATTGGATGTCATTCTTATTTTCTGTGATGTGACTGTGCCTTTTGGAGGATTTATTTCAGTTATTTCAATAAAACAATGGGATCACCTTACCTTGTGTGGCTTCAGTAAAGGGTGGATCTCTTTTAATGGCTTCATATGACAAAATAAGCTCCATTTGTAACTGGAAGTTAATATTCTACTGATTTACCAGCTGAAATATTAATTTTGATTGTAACTAATAAACTTACCTAGCATTAGAAAATGCAATATGTCTGAACTGGTGGAAGCATTATATTCATTGATATTTTAATCTGTTCAAGGTTTTGGTACATTTTCTGGAGACTTGAGTCAGCCCAAAGTGAAAGCCTTTTGAACTAACTTATCTTCTCTCTTCCACTTTTTTATATCTCACTTAAACAATCATTTGTGGTATTTTTCATAAATATGACCTTTTGTCATTCGCCAAGAATAAGCTGATAACTTTCTAAAGAAATAAACAAATTGGTCCCAGCATTGAGCCTTGATGGGGATTGTATACTACAAACAGGAGAGCATTCTATCTGCAGTCCTCTTGCACTAAAAGTGAAAATACAATTGAAAATTAAAATGAAATTTTATAATTTTAAGTAGGTGATGGATTAATATCAGATTGCGATTTCATTCATACTCTAATCTTGTCTACCTGTGTAACCAAGGATTTCAAAATTCCTGTTTGTGATGGTGTGCACCTAATAAAAGTGGCTTCAGTAGTAATTTCAGGATTGTTTTGATCTGTGCTTGTCATATGAAACACATAAAAGTGACCCTTGGCAGTCCTGTAATAGAATGCAAGGAAAACAATCCTAATATTCTTTCACTAAATTTTGTCATTTAATATTTGTACTTCAGAAACAGCTTCAAAAATCATCTGATTCTAAAGAATCTTGAACAATTATATTCAGTAGCATTTTACGTCAGTAATGTCCCAAAATTAGTTCAGTGATACCTGAAATACTTAAACTGCGCTTTTGATGCCATTTGTGGTGCATCTTTCATCTTAAGATATATTATGCTATATTTACCTGAACTGTAAAAGACCTAACATTGGCAGACAAGCTGGCAAACTGTAGAGTAGAAGATGCATTATTTAATTGACTTAATAGTCTGTGTATAGACAGCCAAATGTAGAACAGCAGTCTATTCTTCTGATAATATAAAATGAAAATGATAGCCCGCATGGTACCAAGGATGGCAAAAATCTACCATCTAAACTGACTAATTTTAAACTTTGAGAAACAGAACAATAACCTAAATAAGACATGTTATCAAATTACATGCTTTACCATTTTAATTTTGACTAGAAACTACAGGTCTGCATTCCTGTGGAAATTCTGAACAACCCAACTCAATTGTTTGTGTAGGCATGTTTGCTTAGTTCATAACACCACAAATCAGATGTGGCTTCAACAAAGACAAGATGATGGTGTGTGCAGGTGCTATGGTTGTTCCCAGTCAAAAAAAATAAATAGAAGCAAAGTTTGTTAATGTGTTTCTTGTGGATTGTACTGCATCTGTTATCCAGAAAACCACCTCATGCTGTACACTGCTTTACAACGGCAAACACTGTTTGGCATAAATTCATTGCATTAAGAGGAAAGTAAAACAGCCTTGGTATTCTGTGGAATATTCGGCTACAAGACCACAGCTTTGCTTGAATCTCGTAACTGAAGAAAGATCCACCGCTGCTGTAAAAGATGTGAATGGAAACAAAAGTGAGGTAAATGAGATGGTGTCCACATCAGGCTAGAGAAAAATCTGATCGGGTCTCCTTTCCTGCTTTTACGTTTGCTCACTGGACAACAAGGTATATTACTTTGCATTTCAAAGGACTGACCACTTTCTGAGAATACAGAATTGCTTCAGCAACCGGTAAGGTGTGTGGAAGCTGTCTATGTACTTGTGAACAATGAGTTGTGCAGAAATGCTGCAGTAGATTTCAGCTACTACTCTCCAGTGCCGGAAATGTCTTAACTGCAAAGTGCTTTCCTTTTTACCTGCCACAGATGTTTATCTTTAGTTTGCCCGTTTGTCCCTCCAGGAGTTAATCCTAAAAAAGCACGGAGTATACTTCACAAAACTGTGCAATTTGGTTGTTTTTATTATTGCGGCTGAAGATTTTTAATCATGTGAGCTTCAGGACCATTTACCCCTATATCTATCAACCAAGGGAGAGAACAAATTAGACTGTTTTCTTTAATCTCTTGTGATGTTTGATGTGATGTTTCCATGATGCTGTTGGCTGTGTACAGAACACTGATGACAGTCCAAAGTAATCCTTAAGCAGAACAGGCTGTGACCAGCTGTGCAGGGCTGTTTTTGACTACCCAGACTGTGACATGTTTAAAGCAGTTAGAACTTATGAGCATCAGATCATTCTAGAGCAGTATGCATCATCAGTCACTGGTTACAAACAAGTGCCTAGATGATGCAACTGTCTCAGGGACCATTTATACACTAACAGATCAAATAGCAAGGGTGATATTAGAGATATGGTCATTGCTAAAGGCAGTGTTTAGATCAGGTAGCAACATTTCCCTTCTTCTGTAGGGGTACCTATGTAGGGCCATCAAAGCAGTAAAGTAAGAGTATGGCATGAAAATTTAAAGCTCTTTCAGGACATCAGGGACACATGATGCATGTGGCAGGGAATCCAAGTCATCAAATATAAGTCTCTACCACCTGTCCGATTAGTGGTGCCATTCTGAACATCAAACCATGCATTTAAGTTATTTGGAACATTTGGAAGGAAAGCATACCTTCCAGGAAATACATCCCTTCTCAGGAGGAACTTATGCACTGTCCGCACTGGATGCGAGAAGAACCTGAATGTAAAACTCTGGTAAAGCTGTTGGGCCAGACAACAGTTTTGGATAACTTTATTAACGTTATTTGACGTTTTTAACATGTCCCTAAGGCTTATGATGGTCACTAAGTGCTTCAAAATCCCAGCCATCATTCCTGAACTGAAGAAGTCCTCTGTCTCTTTTGTCTGAATGACCATCATACTAGAGCCCTCAATTTGGCCTTCATGAAGTGCTTCGAGGTTAGTCTTGGGCCACCTGTAATCTGGTCTGCCAACATCATATGACCCTCTCCAGTTTTCCTTTTGCCCAAACTGTTCCACTGAGAACTCCGTATTGTTTACTGTTCATCTGGCCCAGTTGCATCTTGATAAAAAAAAAAAACCTCTGGAAAGCTGTTCAGACTTAAGTTCAGTGTTCAATGCCATCATCCCTCAGAAGCTTGCAAGGAAGTTGATTTTGCTAGGTTACAACACTATGTAACTGAAACCTGGACTTCTGAAAGAGCGACCCCAGACTGTCCTCATCAGATTCACTTTCTGCAGTACTGATCATGCTGCTCATTTGGCCAGCTTCTGTTCACTCTGCTGATGCTTGACTGTCATTGTGTACAACTTTAACACCATCATTAAGCTTACTGCCAATACAAAAGTGGTGTATCTTCTCACCAGTGAGGATTAGTGTACTTGCAGAATGGAGATGTGACAACTGGTGTGAGTGTAACAATCTGGTTAAGTTGCACAAAACATAAGAGTTGATTGTTGAGTCCAGAAGAGGCCATTCTATCCACGCACCACTGCACATCAAGGGCTTTTTCACGGAATTGCTCAAGAGTACCATATTTATTATGTTGCATTGGCAGCTGACCTGACCTTGTCTAGACAAGGACACTTCACTCCTTTGATGGTTGAGGAAGGCAAACCTGCTCAATCTCATCCCATTTTACAGGGGTGCTACTAAGGGTTCTGACAAGCTGTTTGGTTTGGGATCTGCATCATCAAAGTCCTGCAGTGGTCTTCTCCACCCTCCATTAAAGGCATCTTTTATTAAGTATTGCATCCACGAAACCTACAACATCGTGAAAGACCACTCCCACTCTTCCTACTGTCTTGTCCTACTTCCATCTGGCATAAGTTGCTAAAACATTTGATCCAGTTCTGAAAGGTTCTGCAACATCTTACCCCTTGGCTGTCTAAATCTGAAATCTGTGCTGCCTCCTCTGTTCCTGCCCATTAGTCCTGTTGTCTTGTTAGTTAGTTAGTATCATTTATATATTGTGATGTATTTCAGTGTATTACTGTCTCCATTTACCTGCTTATTCACTTTATTAGTATAATATAGTTCAGTATACTGTATTAAATTTCTTGTCCTGTGTGAGTTGCATGTGTACTAGTTGTGTATATGTTGCACTGTGGTTCGGCCTGGTGTTGGCTGTTTTGTGCCAGTCACTGTATGCTGCAATACTGTGTAAACGTGGTATGACAGAGCTACTCGGATTAAAGCAGCATTTGTTTTAGATGCACTTTAACTTCTGTCTGGGATAAAGTAAAGGCAACGCAACAAATTGTGAGAGGAGGGCACCTTATGTGCTTAAAGGTTGCTGAATACTAATGTGGATTTGCCCAGTCCTTCTAGCTGTCATTGAAGTCTAAGTGCCATGTGTGCTTTTTTTTAAACAAATTTTACGCCATTTTCACTTTTAGAACATAGGCTGTTGCACAAAACCTGTGGGTCTCCAGGGCAGTTTTAGGGATTTTATTAATAGCAGCCAGACTGCTGTTTTAGGTGTCTCAAATAGGACATTTAGTCATTCTGTATATATTCATATATCTGCTTTTTGTAAATGGTATCAATAGATCACCCCTGATTGTACTGTGGAAAAGAAAACGGTCCTAAACAGATTTACTCTTGAAGTGGAAAACCGGAATGGAACCTTTTTTTTAGCCATTGGAGAAACTGGGTGGGTGCTTGTAGTTGGAAATGGGATGGAGTTTTGCAAGTGGGATCAAAAAACCAATACCATGCACACCTCTATTAGAAGCTGTTTGTTTTTTTTTTTTTTTTCCTCTGCCTATTTTAATGTAACACCTATGTCCCATACAGCCTTTCCTTCATTCAAGCCGTAATCTATTGGGCATCTGCTGATAAAGTATGTAAATTAGAAACTAGTTGCTAAGAACATTGTCTAACTATTTAAACTGTTCTTTTAAACATGAAAGCATTACAAATGAAAATGTCATTTTCTTCCTTTATGCCTGTTTATTTTTTCACATGCAAAACTTTTATGTAAACCGACGTAGGGTGCCCTCATGGAGTACTTAGAAAACCATGGAAACCCCCATTTGGAGGTTAATGAGCTTTATCATTTAGCGTTGCTAATGCCCTCTCAGAGCTATAACTCATTGGTCTCACTTTTAAACTTCTAAAATGAATATGCTATGGTACTATTTCATTTGAATAGTAACTTTTCCATTTCCAGTGTGTTTTGATCTTATTTTTTCATGATTGCTATGCTGTTTCTTTTGCCCTGGACATTTGTGTTGACAAGTGAAGCAGTGTTTATTAATTTTATTAGTGTCATCTTCGGAATGGTCCTGCTTTATACTACATGTTGTTGAGGTAGATTTGCTGACTTTTCTGGAAAGATTTGGACTGGAAGACTTACCTGTTTATGTGAGATTGGTACTTGTTGCCAGAACGTGTACATCTGCTTCATAGTTAAGGAAATAGTTTAGATATGTAGTAGCTGTTAATCTGCACTTCGAATTGGTATTGTTGATATAGAATTAAGTGATAAATAGTAAGGCAGATTACATTGTGTATATTGGATTTATCACTCATTTTATCAAGAAGAAAAAATGCCCGGAGAGTGTGTTTTATTTAAAAAAAAAAAAAAAACTGACTAAAGCTTCCCTTCAACAAGACAAATCAAAATTGGTGCCGTTACTATAAAGAAGAAATTTGACAATGGGAATATAGATGAGTCCACTTTGAAAAGCCATATTAGAGGAAGAGCAAGGAAGCCAGTAATTCTCTTAATACCACCTTGGAGCTTTTGCAGGGCTATCATCCTTTGCATATGACTGGCGCACCAACAAGCTGTTGAGGTGCTAGTGGGAGCTGTAATTGGGCTACTGATACTTCTACCATATCACTGTTAAAAATTAATCCTTGAACATTATCGTTAGTGCGATAAGTCATTTCTGTGGTAGACCTATTGTTGCATCAAATATATAGCTATGAAACTTAAGCTGCAACTGAATTAGGCAATTAACTGAAATAAAAACTTTCATGCTGCTCCTAGTAAACTATTGCATTATATGCATAAGAGGTGCAAGAGCAGCTTAGTGTCCTTCAACATGTATATTGGCAAAGGCAGTGACAACATGGATATAGCCAATACTGAAAAGTGGAAGATGTGGTCCCTAAACAAGCTAGCAAATCTGTTGTATGGCTGTTTGGTAAATCATGTCTAGTGAAGGTGAATTCTTTGAGAGGAAACACAACAAACCTGTCTCACCATTTGAAAACAGTCAAAGCACGAAAAGGTGCTGTTCACAAAAATGCACAAGGTGAACGGCCAGCCTGAAGACAAAAACAACCATATGTGCCTGGGTCCGGCATCAAAAATAAAAAACAAACGGCAGCCATTACCTGTGTAAAGATGTGATGTCAAATACTGTCTCCAAAAAAACAAAACAAAAAAAAGGTTTTGTGTAACTTATCAACAATCTTGATAAACAATATTAGATTCCATCCCATACATATTTTTCCCCCAAGTCACCACCCTGGAGATTTATGAGCAGTGTTTCAAATGGGTGCTGAAAGAGATGTTGAATTTCACGTTCACGATGGGATTATGTGAGGCTCTGGGTAGCTGATGTTTATGTGAAGATGGGCTAGTGTGTGTTACTACTGACAATGTGAAATATATGATTTGTCTTGTCCATTATGGGAATGGACGTCTGAAGCAGATTTCCGTTAACAGCTGTGTTTTTCTCTTACTTTGATCATCCTGAGGTATCCTGTATTTATCCAACTCGAGGAGGTTCTATTACAGTATATGCAAGTATATATAAACATGAGCAGTAAGAAAGGGGCTGAAAGAAACAGAAAAGAAAACCAAAGTTATACCCAAGCCTAGGCAGGCATCAAGTCCAACCTCATGGTATGGCTTTACAGAGACTGACCTGGAACAGACAGGTGAAAGCACAGATCTCAAAGGACCCTGGGCCACTTCATCTCTAGTTGAGAGCGAAAGTGGTAGCGAATGAGCATGTGTTGCAAGTCATGATAGCTAGTTGATTCCAGAAGATCAATTGAAACTGGAAATGGCCTTGCCTTCTCAGTTTTCATGTATTCCTCGCGAACCTGGAGCATCAGCTGTAATGGGGCTTGCTGTTTCACCTGTGGAGTGCAAAGGCCAAAACGATCTGTCCGAACTGAAGGTAATGATCAGTGCAGTGGCCAGCGCTCAAGAAATATATAAAGACAGAAATAAATGATATGCTAAAGATAAACAAGAAGCTGTGGCAGGATATTAAAGACCTGAGGTATATGTAAATCGCTTTGTGGCAGCTTTAAAGGTATGCTAGAAAAAATTGAGTAACAAATTCAGGAAAACTCCTCTACGTTTGAGAAAAAACTGGGAGCACTTGGAAGACTCATTTGGAAGACGTTAAGCAAACATTCACAACTCAAATTGAAACAGCCAAACATTTGGCATCTGCTGCTGAAGGGAAAGCAACGGCTGCAAATTCTGAATGCAGAAAACTTTGAGACAGACTTGCTGCACTGGAAAATGGGTGCCGAAGGAACAATATTAGAATCAAAGGTCTCCCAGAGAATTGTGAAATTCGTAGTTGAGCTATTCTCCAAAATAATTGGAGAGGACTGTAAATTGGACACCAAAATAGCAGCAGCTTACTGCATACAGGGATCAAATACCTCTAAACCTAGGAGTCTTATTGTGTGCTTTGAGAAAATACAATTTAAATTACATGTAATGTCACTTCTCAGACAGAAACAAGAGATTATATTTGAAAATAACCACATTCGCATTTTCCCGGATTTCTCACCTTCAACAGCTGTTTAACATGCAGATTTTTACAGCATTAAACAGCACTTATGGAAAGCCAAGATCAGATACAGCATCTTGTACCCTGCCAAACTGAAAATGGACATTCAAAGCAAGCATTACATCTTTATCACTACAGAGGAAGCAGAAAGAGAGTTAAAACTGAACCCAACACTTTTTTGAAGTATGAGTCGCATCCTGTCGTGGCATGGCAAAGAAGATCTTGCCAGCTGTTTGATGTGCTTGCAGTGATACTGGTACTGTAATTATACATCCTTTTCCCTTCTCTGCCTCTTTGTTTATGCTTTAATTATAATGTGTGTATGTATGTGTGTAATTTTTTTTTTCTTTTTTACTCCTCTAAAGGAGACTAACTTCATACCCTTGGTCTGTCTTTAAACCTGTTAAGCATGTCCATCTTGTGTCTTCTTGATGAACAACTTATGAAAATTACATACATTTGTGGCTTTTTTAAAATAGATTTGTACTGTGTGTCATACAGTTTAAGGTTTGGTAAGGAACAAGTACTGCATTATTAAAATTGTAATCAGTATCTCTCAAGAATTATGAATGTCTGTGTAATACACTGAAGATAAACACACCTGCACAAATATAGTAAATTATGAATATTTTAACAGTACAAAAGCTGTAGTGCAGTTAATGATTAAAATATAAAAGTACAAGTATATTTAAGCAGTATTTAATTGCTAATATCAACTAATTTTGTGAGCGTATATACTGTGTGTGTGTGTATGCACATTTTTGTATTAGAGAAATGGTGAAAATAACTAAGCCTTGTTTCAGATGGATACATTAAGAAACATTAAACAGTATAACAGCTTGTAATTATGAGAAACATATTTTATTTTCTTTTATGCCATATGTATTACAAATGTACAAAAATCTATATGTATTTTATAGTTAATAAAATACACTTTAATATATGACATCTGATTATGCAGGGGATTAGTTTTTTTAGGGAAAAAAATCTGAATTGGAATCAGTTGATCAAATAACATCAAATTGGCAATCTGTGCTGGTCCTTGAAAAATCCTGATTGGAGCATTTCTAGCTATTACGCTGGGTAAATGGCATAAGCTTCTGTGGATATTCAGAACCAGAGTGTAAAGTAGTCATGAATTCTTGGGCTGGTTGGTACTGGAAAAGTAAGACCTGAAATTGCACAAACCCTGATACACTCAGTGGTCTTTTAATCAAGTGCGTAAATTTTCTTTTGAACAAGCTGAATCTGTGGTGGAAACTTTATGTAGGGATTCTCTTTTTTATGTGGGGGAAAAAAATGCTTTAGTTTCTAGAACTCTACATATATCTTAACACTGACATCTAACAGTGGGCCATTTTTTTTTTTTCACAGGTTTGATCCAATTTTTCAGAAGAACATTATGGGTTATTTCTTGCAATTTAGCCCAAAGTCATAGTTCATTTACATACTCGTAGAGTATGAAGCAGTCGGCCCACTCCTTTGAAGCTGATGGCCTTATGTGACATACCCAGCGATTCATTATGATAACTATAAACCAGTTTGATTTTTGTCTTTGGTCATTAGGGTGGGCTCTATGTGCAGGAGAGTTGACAAATAATGAATGCTTATTCATATGTACAGTGCATATAATGCATTGAGGAATAATGAGCTGCACAAAATAGAAGGAAACCTTGTCCGTCTTGTGTCTCGTGTTTTACATACCATTACAGAATGAAAAATAGAAATAAAGGGTTGAGATTGATTCCTTTTAACCCTTTTAGCAACATGGGCTCTATCATGCATTACACTATTGCCTGTTACAAAAGGGACGAGTATGACTGCAGTAGAGGATTGGTACTCAGTTGGTAAATGTGACATGGACAGGAATCTTCAGTCATTTAAATTGTTAAGGCACCACAACATGATCTGCAACTGGCAAATTGGACAAATGTTACACACATTGTAGTTGTGGGGTTACATTGGCCTAAGAGTATAGTTAGAAATTTGTTTGACATAATACTGTCACTGAGAGAGTACAACCAAATGAGCAAAAAATGGGTGAAATAGCAAGATTAAGTCCTGCATCAACCTGAGAGGAAAGCTTTTAGTTAATGCCAGGTATATACAGCGAGTGCTAGAAGTCAGTGTTGCCAGTTGTGTATGTGCTCATACTGGTTGAGCATATTTCGTCTGATTGACATGGCCATAACAATGGTCAGACTATATTTATACATGACCCTTGCAAACAGTTTTACCCATAAAAAAAAAAAAAAAAAAGGTCACAGGCTTCTCAAAATGTCAACAGAGAGCTGAATTCCTGCCTCTTTACTATGCTCTGAAAGTACATAGAAAAGAAACATTTGGACACATGGATGATCGAGGTATGGACAATAGGTCTTGTCAGTTTCAACGAGAGATTTAGAAGTATGTAGTCAGTGTAATTTACCATTTTGTGTGTGTGTTTCAGGTTCTGGTATAGGTGTCGTACGATGCTTTTGTCATTGGCTATTTAGTTGTATGTGTGTTGCTATGTGATGATTAGATTTTTGAAATCAAAAATGTGAAATTGAGCAGGATAACGGCAACATATACTGCAATCCATGAAATGTAATGGTCAATTAAGAAGGTCTAGTTGTGAGACTGTTCATGCTGTAAGACAACTCACTGAAATTTAGGAAATGACAAATTCTTCTCGGTGTACAATAGTTTAGTCTTAAGATAAAATTGGGCATTGCAACCCCTCTCATACTGCAAGTCAAACGATGACCGATGAAGTTGAAGCTCGGGCCCACTGAGAAAAATCATTTGGAGACTGCAAGTCGGGCTTATGCCTGGCATTAAGAGAGGCTCCTCAACAAAAATCAAAGAGCCTACAGCATGACGCATACATAACATTATACACTTCCGAGAAGACATGAATGCTGAGAAAAAACTTGATCAGAGCAGCTTGAAAGGAGTAAGGCAGGAGCGGTGTAAGACATGTGGATTTGTTTGGCAAAGGTCATGTGATCAAAATCTGTTTAACCATATAGTCAAGACTGAAAAGAAATTGAGGTTTCTGTTAAAAGGACGTGGACCCCAAGGTGTAAACAAAAATAGTAACAAAGAATGGTATTTTTGAACATACGTTAAAGAGAGAGACAAGTATTTGTAGACAAACTTTGTGAGGAAACAAATTGTATACTCTGCTCAATGAGCACCCTTTGTCTGTGCTGATATCCTAGATAAATGGATTTGGAATTAACAGCTGAGATACTTGCTTCCTTCATGATTTTAAACCCCGTTGTATGATCTGCTAATCATTTCTCATCTCTTATATGTGGCAGTCCCATGCGTGTTGTAATGTCCACTCCAAAAGTGTGCATGGTATTTCACATACCTCGTTCTCTGCTACGAAATGGACCTGTTCATCTACCTTTTCTGGCTTCCCTTATGTCACCTGTATATTATATAATAGATATTTAGGCAAAGGAATTTGTTTTAGTAATTTCTAAATGTTAGGATTTTTCATTTTTCCTTTACAGTAGTACTACTGTTGCTGAAGTTGGTCTCTCTTAAATTGCTTGCCTTTATTCCTCATTTTAAATAATTCATAAAGAACCTCTGCCTCTCCCATCTGCTTCATTTTTTGAGTTTATAATGCATATACGTTCAACCAGTCAGAAAATAGTTTAGTGGCTTCAGGAAAACTAGTCCAGAAGATAAAAGATAAATAAGGCAAAGGTACACCCAGCCAGCTCCACTGTAACAAGATGAGAAAGTTAAGATTACTTAAGGGAAAAGTGTGGCAATCATGTTAGACCCTTCCTTCCCTCCCTAGGTCAGCTGTAACTCGCCATAGTCTTGCCTTTTCTGGGCATATGAGAAAATTGAGCATTGGGCTTCCAAAGTAAACAACAGATCTTCCCACTGCCGGCTAGTGCTCGTCCAGTCTAGGCTGCTGTCCAGCTTGGAAGCCCGCCTGTCTCTCTGGTGCTGTTCACACATCATGGGAGATGCATACCATACAAAGAATCTGTGTGTGTGTGTGCTATGTATTTACTTTTTTGGTTTCTTGGTACAAAAGTGTATTTTTTTTCCCTTTTTGATTTTTAAATTAAATCAAAGTAAAATATACACTGTATCTCTGTTTTGTGCTGTTGATCTTCCAATACCTGTCCGCAAGCAGCAATTAAGAGATTGATGAACTTATTTAACTAATAAGCCTTATGCATTAAATGTAAGCGTCCTTATAGTCTTTTTTACACCACCTCCAAGCTTGTTTTCTCAGGCAAACACAAGAAACAATTTTCATGATTTATCTTTTTACATTAGGCAAGTAAATATGCTTTGTAGCTGTACATGATCATTCTGGCCAGTAAGCCTTGAATCCTTCTACTCTTAAAAGATAATGTGCTGATATTGCACAGGACAACTGATTGTCAGTGGGGTTATGCTCATTATGTCTGATTGGAGTTTAAGTAAATTAAGAGTTTGTCCTAAAAAGTAAGAATATCTACTTTTTATCCCTTTAAGGAATAAAACAAATGAACCTTCGTCATTGTAAGCAGAGGCTGCCAAAGCTGCTGTCCTGTACAATATACAGTATCTGTTTGGAGAACGAAGCAGGTATAGTTAAAGCAATTCAGTCAGATGTGCAAGTAGTATAGTGAGTGGTGCACACAATGGAGCAAAATAAATCCAGTTAAACTAAAAAGAGAAAACTCCATCTCTTAGCTTTACTGACAACATAGAAATGTATTAGAAGAGGCCTCCTGTGATTCCTCTGCTGTGTGTGTTTTTTTTTTTTTAAATAGCAGACAAGACTTGTGTAAATCTTGCAAGAAATGTATCAGTAAGATGGAATGCAATTATTTTGAGGGTCATCTTTATTTAGTGGAAATGTATAGACTGAAAATGCTTAAGTCCAGTGGGTAATGTGAAATAAACTGAAAGTTGAAGCGCACAGGTTGGTGATAACAGGAATACAAGGGAAAATGCCAGATGTATGAATCACTTGTTTTCAGCAGATACCTAGGAAAGAACACAGAACAGAAGTGTTAGCACATGAGGACAGTGAGCTAAAGAGGATTACCTAGAAAAAGAACATTAAAAGTTGTTTAGCATCAGAGAGCAGAACACATTACTTGGAAAAGGCAAAAATAGATTACTTGTAATTTAGGAAGAATGGATAGTGGAGAAAAAAACACCTTAATTCTTCACGTTAAGCACAAAATATAAAAAGCACATATGCTTTTTAGGGCAACACTTATGTTTATATTTTTACTTCAGAACGAAAAGCTGTGGACAGATTAAAACATACACAACTTTGCCTAGCATGATTTTACTTTATCTTCAACCCCAAGTACTAGAAGACCCTGGTGAATGGAAATGTGGAAGTACTCTTGGAACTCTGGGATAAGGCAGGCAGATGGAATGATTTATGGGATTTAGGCAGATTTGAAGGTTTGCTGTAGGTAAAGTAGGGACCGGGCATTTAAAGGCAAGGAAAATGAGCATACCTCAATTGATAATGAGTCTACAAAAGTCACAGAAGCATTACATTGATGATGGTTTGTACAGTCCTCTGGGGCAGAGGAGCAAGGTATCCTCTCTAAACTGAAATGACCAGAATTGTGAGCTTGGAAGACAATGGGGACCTGAAGGAAGATAGTAAAAATCTGTATGGCAGGTGAGGGGTTTCAAATTTCAAGTAAAGAGTGGAAAGTTTGAAGAGAATTGGCAGAAATTTTAGTGTGCCAACATGAGCAAGGTAGCAACTTTCGAAGAGGTACGACAGAAGAAACGCAGAACTATACATTCCATCCATTCAGTTTCAGGACTGCCTAATCTGGCTCATGGTTACAGAAGCCACAGCCCAGTAATGTTAGGTGTATGGCTGAAGTTAAGCCTGCTTGGAGTACTTGCCTATCACCAGCTATACTTGTGCTTTGCTATGCTTAGTCCTGTGGAGTCCATTTAGAGAAGTCAGTCTAACATGCGTATCTTCATGGGTACTCTTCTGGATGGGATTCAAATTATGGACACTCAATGCATAGGAAAACAAGTAAAATAGTAGCCACGCTTGAAAAGAAATCACTCTGAAACATTTGAAAGAGAAGGTGAAAGGAAACTGACAAGTGGGGCAAACCTGGAAGAAAAGCATCAGATTGAGTGAAAAATGCAATAATGAAGTACCGGGATTGCACTGTTGTGGATACTTGGATAACTGTGGTAATAAGAGTGATAAAACCAGCATTGAAGATGGAGGTGCCCTGGCTGAAAGTGTAAAGGACCTTGGACAGAAAGTTAGGAAGGATGTGGATGAGACAATACGGAATGATTCAAAAATGGCTGTCTTGTCAAAATATGTTCATACAGTAATACTGTACTAACAGTTTGAACGGTCAGTTTAGATTTATGGGAGTTATTTAAGTTTTTAGCTTAACGGTACAACTAGAGAAGGATGTGCTGCATTATAACACAAACAATACAAAGATGATCAACTGCAGAAGTTCAAGGTTAGGTTAGCAAGAGAATAAAACTGCTAAGTAGGTAATGAAAAGGAAACATCGATACAGAAGATACTTTTAAGTATAATGACAAAGAGAAATAATTATGGAATTGGTAAGATGGTGATTGTGTGAGGAAATACATATTTCAAAAGTGTTCTAGAGATTTGAAAATCCCAGGAAAAAACTCTTTTCTGCAGCAGCAGTTTTAAGGGCAGATTTAAAATGAACAGACAAAAGTAAACTGCAGAAAAGGTAGGGTTTATTGAGAAAAAGATATCAAATGGGTATTCAGACAGTGAGAGCAGGGTTCCATCATCCTGCCATTGGCTTCAGTGCTACTGATGATGTATATTCATCTGTCTTGTTTGGTTTGTTAGTGGCTAAATGATCCATATATCTTGTTAATTGTCTGAAAAGATGGCAGGATGTATCCATTAAGTATTGGTTGCCAGACGTGTTGTGTAATCTTAACATGGTCTACATTAGGAAGTTAATTGTGTTTTATTCATGTTTAAATGTGCCAGTCATGTTGTTCATGAGTTTTGCGGTTGAAGATGGTAACTTTATGAATACTTGCTGAAAAGTAGATTTTTCTGCAGCAAGAGTGGTATAAAAGTAAGAAAACCTCTGTAGTGTTGCCACTAAGATGCTGGTGCGAGTTATGTTACTGTAATTGTAAACTTTAAACTGAAGGTTTTATGATGAAAAGAGTTTGCTGCTTTAATATTGAATGCTGCCTAATGTGTTTGATTCTTGTTTTCTACTTCCTTCTCAATTTTTAAATCAAGTTATCGAAGTCGTAGGACACATAATGCTGTTTACTAACAGTTGATCTTAATTAGATGCTAACAACTACTAATCGATGCAGTAGAGTTTTATCTTTTATAATGAGGCATGAATTACCACTTAATACACTTCAGCAAATTATCAATAAACGCTCTGTATAGGTTAGTCAGCCTCATTAATCTGAACATACCCAGCTCAGCTTTAACAAGACGCTCTGCAGTTTGCAGCTGTTTACGGATTTTGAGGCAACTTATTTTAAAGCTAGCAGCTTCAGTTATATCCTTATTTTTGTACCATATTCTTATTAACTCTTCCATTGTATTCTAATTTTAATTCTTTACTAGTTTTAAAGAGGTTCCCATTTTGATGGTCTCTATTCTGTAGTAGTTCTTATTATCCATACTGTACTTTTACCTTCTAAACATATACTAAGAGGTACTACAAACTCTTACCTCTTTGAGATTCTGAAATGTAGAAGCAACTTGATATTTGTTCTGCATTTCAAGAATTTATATTTTTATTCAAAAAAACCGAAAGCATTAGGATACCTAGCACGTCTCTTCATTGAATGCGAAAGATACTGAAGAAAAGGCACTTTTTTTTAAAAGCCACGTGCAGGGACAATAGGGATTATTTAGAGCAGTTATAGAGCAAATAAATGTTGATGTTGAAATCCAAATAGGTGTTTTGGCATAAAATGAACTGAAATGAGTAAAGATAGAGAGTTGATTCTTTTCAGAAACATTAAATCGAGTTGAGTAGGTAGAATTGTTTGAAAGACATTTATTGGGGGGTAAAGACACCCTCTGTTTCTTTGAACTGTACACTTTGACATTAAAGACAAACATTTGTTGTAATTGATCATGACCTGGGTCATGGCTGTCAGATCGAATGTCACTACTAGAATGCAGTTCAAATGTATTTATAAAAAGTTGTATTCAAAGGCAAAAACAAACCAAAAAATATGCATGTGCTAATTTTTGCATTGATTTACTCCAGATGCACTTTGCAGAGCTGCAGTATTTTACAGATCTGTCTTTGTACTTCCACTTGCATTATTTTTATATTTTTTAATGAACATTAGAACAATGTAGATGAGAACACCCCGTTCAGCCCAGCGAAGCTCTTCCTATTGCCTTAATTCTTTATATATATATATATATATATATATTAAAAAACAAGTTTTGAAAGTCCCCAAAGCCTTAGTCTACCACTCCTATTTGGTCATTTATTCCAGAGTTGTTCTCTGTGTAAAGAAAAACTTATCAATGTTTATATGAAATGTACACTTAACAAGTTTACAACTCTGTCTCCAAGTTTTCAATTCAGTCTCAATCCACAGGATTAATTCCCTTCATAATTTTAAAAAATTTAGTCATGTTACCTCTTAATCTTCTTTTGCTTAAACTGAAAAGTCTCATTTCCTTTATTCTTTCTTAATAATCAATCTCTGTAGACCTGGACTCTGTATAGTCGCTCGTCTCCGGACTTGTTCTAGCACTGCTGTCCTTTTTGTAGCCTGGAGACCAGAACTGCACAGGGTACTGTAGCTGAGGCCTCACCAGTATGTTATAAAGCTTGAGCAGAATCTCCATGGACTTGTTCTCCACATATCAAGGTGCTATATAATCTGACATTTAAACTTCACCTGCCCAAACCTGTATGCTGTCCAAATCTCTCTGTAATGACTGAACAGATTCCAGATTATCTGCCAATCCAAATATCTTGGTTTCATCTGCAAGTTTACAAACCATATCATTTATATCTTTATTTTTAATATCTGAAGCATCTTGGAAATGGAGAAAGGAACAGCAAGTATGCATCCACCCTGGTAACAGGTCTTGTGTAATCAAGACAATGGAGGTGAACAAGTGGAAAAGACTGAATTGTTTTGATGTCCCATTCAACTTGCTGCTTGTTAGTATTCTGATGGGTTTGAATGTAATATATGTTGGAGGGAGTGCATGAAAGTGTCTGTAAAATAGATTCAGAAAGAGGGAAAGAGAATGTTTAATTAAATTTTTGTAGACTAAATGTTTGCACCAGTTTAGAAAAACCTGACGGAAAATTGCATTTATTGGAGTAAATTAAAAGTTAGGGACCTTGTAAGAATCTGTAACACTTTTTAAATTTTTTTTTTTAAGTTATTCCATTCTGTGTAGTAATAATGAATGTATGTGACATTTATGACACCTACAATTACATTATCAAAACAAATGTGCATGTGTTGCTCTAGAGTTGTAAGGCTACACCATTTTTTTTTTTTTTCTTCACCTGCAGTTTTTATCCTCAAAAGTTGTTCTCACGGGTGTTTATTGGGGGCTTTGAAAAACCTCTGTATTGAACATACTATTTGCATATATACTAATGAACTTGATCTGCCATGTTGCAAGCTCATCACCATGCCCCCTATGAGGTGGTGGCCTTGGGAAGAAGTGATCAGTAGAGTAGCTGAGCTGGAACAAGTTGTCACCAACGTCTTGGCATCTGGTAGGAAATCGAGACATCCATTGCCTACCTCTTACAACACTGAGGTTCTTAAAGCTTCTCACAGGGCTCCAAGCCCCCTTCAAGGATTTACTGATGCATTGTGCAGGGAGACACTGAGACCGTTTCCTGCATTAAACCAGTGCTGCATTTATTAAGCACCAGCGCCCCCTTTACCTAAAGAAGAGGCTAATCTTAACAAATCCATCAAAGCTTGCATTCCTTTGCTGTCTCGCTGACAGTGACTGATTTTGAAACCAACTGGATTTGGACCTGTGCTCCCTGTTTGACACAAGATTCAAATAACTTACGGTCTTGATATTAAAGCATACTAGCCAACCCACGGCATACCATACGCCGCATAATCAGGCCGGTTTTTTTAATGATTTTTAAGCACAGGGAGAAAATTAACATTTGAAAAATCGGTAATGTAATAAATCAGCAAGAAAAGCAACATTGTAACAATGCACGGAATGCAACAACACAATATCGTCCGTGTCTGAAAACTGGCGGACCGCAATCGCGCCTTCTCTTGCCAGACGGAGGAATGGGAGTGCACAGCGCGGAGTGTGGAACGGGAGAAGAGGAGAAGGGGCGTCCATTCAGCTCCCTCAGTCATGCTAGTCTGCTGAATTCTCGTTCAGTATGTACTGCCCGCTCATGTGCCCACCTCCAACTCGTCACTTGAGTCATTGGCTGCTTTTCTATATATAATCCACCCGACCACAGTAGTAGCGAGGTGGGAGAGGGGTGTGAACAAAGGGTTTGAACGCAACCAGTGGGAGCGTATGAGTCGCACTTAGTGGGAATTCCATGGTTTGCAGCCCGAATGGGTTCAACGGCTTACCCACGCCTCTCTGCACGGGAAGACACACGCTCAATCTCATGCATAATTATTTAATGCTACAACAACAACAACAACAACATTTATTTATATAGCACATTTTCATACAAACAGTAGCTCAAAGTGCTTTACATATTAAAGAATAGAAAAATGAAAGACATAATTATAAAAAATAAATCAACATTAACATCGAATAAGAGTAAGGTTCAATGGCCAGGGGACAGAAAAACAAAAACTCCAGACGGCTGGAGAAAAAATAAAATCTGTAGGGATTCCAGACCATGATACCGCCCAGTCCCCTCTGGGCATTCTACCTAACATAAATGAAACAGTCCTCTTTGGATTTAGGGTTCTCACGGAAGGGCTTGATGATGATGATGGTCACGTAGACTTCTTCCTTTTAATCCGTCCATCATTGTTGGAGCATCATGAAGCTTTGAGTAGGTGGAGGTGGCGCAGGCCACCACCACAAAGAAACCGGAAAAAGAAACAGAAAAGAGAGTAGGGGTCAGTACCGATTTTAGAGCCACCATGAATAGTTGTTATGATGAATTGAACATACAGAGTATCAGGATTAAGTTAAATTACGATTAAAATGAAGTTATAAAAGGCCATGTTAAAGTAATGTGTTTTCAGCAGTGTTTTAAAGTGCTCTACTGTATCAGCCTGGCGAATTCCTATTGGCAGGCTATTCCAGATTTTAGGTGCATAACAGCAGAAGGCCGCCTCACCACTTCTTTTAAGTTTTGTTCTTGGAATTCTAAGGAGACACTCATTTGAGGATCTGAGGTTACGATTTGGAATATAAGGTGTCAGACATTCCGATATATAAGATGGGGCGAGATTATTTAAGGCTTTATAAACCATAAGCAGAATTTTAAAGTCAATTCTGAATGACACAGGTAACCAGTGTAGTGACATCAAAACTGGAGTAATGTGTTCTGATTTTCTTTTCCTAGTTAGGATTCTAGCAGCTGCATTCTGCACTAGTTGCAAACGATTTATATCTTTTTTGGGTAGTCCTGAGAGGAGTGCGTTACAGTAATCTAGTCGACTGAAAACAAACGCGTGAACTAATTTCTCAGCATCTTTCAGTGATAAAGAGGTCTAACTTTACTTATGTTTCTTAAGTGAAAAATGCTGTCCTAATGATCTGATTAATATGTGATTTAAAATTCAGATTACAGTCAACAATCACCCCTAAGCTTTTTACCTCCGTCTTGACTTTTAATCCTAATGTATCCAGTTTATTTCTAATAGCCTCATTGTATCCATTATTGCTGATCACTAAAATTTCAGTTTTCTCTTTATTTAACTTGAGAAAATTACTATTCATCCATTCTGAGATACTAGTCAGACATTGTGTTAGTGAATCAATAGAATCGGGTCATCAGGTGCTATTGATAAGTACAGCTGTGTGTCATCAGCATAGCTGTGGTAGCTCACGTTGTGCCCTGAGATAATCTGACCTAACGGAAGCATGTAGATTGAGAATAACAGCGGACCCAGGATAGAGCCTTGTGGAACACCATATTGGATATCATGTGTCTTGAGTTGTAATTCCCACAACTAACAAAATATTTTCTCCCTGTCAGGTAGGATTCAAACCAATTTAAGACACTGCCAGAGAGGCCCACCCATTGACTAAGGCGATTTCTAAGAATGTTGTGATCAATGGTGTCAAATGCAGCACTCAGATCTAAGAGGATGAGAACAGATAAATGGCCTCTGTCTGCATTTACCCGCAAGTCATTTACTACTTTAACGAGTGCAGTTTCTGTGCTGTGATTTGTTCTAAAACCTGACTGAAATTTATCAAGAATAGCATGTTTATTTAGGTGGTCATTTAACTGCATAATGACTGCCTTCTCTAGAACTTTACTTAAGAAGGGCAGGTTAGAGATGGGTCTAAAATTTTCAAGAGCGAGGGTCAAGATTATGTTTCTTAAGTAGGGGTTTAACTACAGCAGTCTTAAGACAGTCTGGGAAGACCCCAGTATCTAGTGACGAATTTACTATGTCAAGAACATTATCAATTAGCACGCCTGATACTTCTTTGAAAAACCTTGTTGGTATCGGGTCAAGGACGAGGTGGAGGGTTTTAATTGAGATATTATTTTTAAATCAGGTAAATCTATCCTAGTGAAAGAGTTTAATTTGTTTATAACAGGATGTTGGGGTTTAGGGGATCCTTAGTGTTGGGGAGATATACTATGTTATTTCTAATATCATTAATTTTTGATTGAAAATACAGCGACAGCCTCACAGGTTTCACTGGAAGCACTTAGGAGGCATTCCTTTGAGCTACCTGGGTTTAGTAGGCGATCAATTGTTGAAAATAAGACTCTAGGATTACTAGCATTGTTATTTATAATATTAGAGAAATAGCAGCGTCTCTCAAGACGGACAGTGTTATTGTATTCTGTTATTTTGACTTTTAATATTTCGTGGTGGATAGTAAGTTTACTCTTCCTCCATTGACGCTCAGCTCTACGGCATGTTCTCTTTAAATCAGACACTCTTTGGGTCTTCCATGGTATACCAATGCTAGAAGATTTTTTCACTGTCTTTTCAGGTGCAACTATGTCAACAGCAGCTCTCACTTTAGAATTAAATCTTTCCACCTTACTATTTACATTGTCCTCGCTATTATAGCTGGCACTATAAACGGACTGATTGCTTAAAATGTTTGTAAGTTTTAAAGCTGCTGCGAATCAAAGAAGCGTTTTTAACAATATGCTTCTCATGAGTGTTTTTATCATTATTTCTATATTAAAAGTAGAAGAAAATGGTCTGATAGACCAATATCAATGATCTGTTTTATATCAACTTTCAGTCCTTTAGTAATCACTAAGTCTAATGTATGACCTGCTTTATGTGTAGGCTGATTTATGAGTTGTCTCAAATCAAAAGAATCCAGGAGGTTCATAAATTCTTTTACTTTTAGATCACACTGATTATCTATATGAAAATTAAAGTCGCCAACTATTAGGAGTGTGTCATAGTTAGTAATTAAAATTGACATTAAGTCAGAGAATTCCTCAAAAACGACGCTTATATTTAGGAGGTCTATACACGGATAGTATTAGAACTTGAGAATCTCCATGAATAACAACGGCGAGATACTCAAAGGACTTGAACTTACCAAAACTGACATCTTTACATTTTAATCGTCTCGAGTAAATGTTAGCCAATCCGCCCCTTTTCCCTGGCGGTTTGAATGAGTAAAACTGTAATCCGGAGGCAGATTCGATTAAAACTGACGCGCATCTGAATTCAGCCATGTTTCATTTAGTGCAATAAGATCTATTTTTATCACTAATAAGATCGTTGATAAAAACGTTTTGTTAGTTAAAGCTCTGACATTTAATAGTGCCATATTTAATGTTTCGAGGTGCAGAGATGAGTACTATGTGCGTTATTGTTATTTGGAATAGGAACTAAATTATTATTATTAGCGCTCTGTGTATATTTTTGTTTAATCTGTGATCTGTTTTATAGTTTTAATACATTGTTCCTCTAAAATAGTGATTTTAATTAGATTATTGGAGTTTATGCCGTATTTCCTAGGTTTTCTACGTGCATTGAGATTGCTTATTACAGTATTAATGGTGTGAACTTTAACGGAAGACTCTATTAAACATTCATCATGTCCTGGCACAGCAGTATTATTTCGGAAGGGGTTAAGAGCAGAGATAGATAGTCAAGAAAAACGAATTACCTTCGATATGTTTTCGGAGAGGACCCGGGCGCCGAAACTGTTCGGATGCAGGCCATCACGCTTGAAGAGACGGCCTTTCCAAGAAGAGATTCCAATTGTTGATGAAGCCGACATCCTTCTTCTTGCAGAAACCCTGTAGCCAGTTGTTCAACCCTAGCAGACGACTGTAGTACTCGTTGGATCGTCTGACGAGAGGTAGTGGACCCGAAACGAAGATCTTTGCCGATGGGGTCCTCTCCTTCGTGTCTCTAATCAGAGCTGCGAAGTCAGCCTTCAGGATTTCTGATTGTCGGTGCCTTATATCGTTTACGCCGGCATGCAAGACGATTGATCCAACTGCCCTCTCCTTGTGTTTCTCGTAGACTGCTGGCGCACGTTTCATTACATCTCGGACACGAGCACCGGGAAAACAAGAAACAAACGATTTTGCATTAGGGCATGCGACATTAAGGTTTCTAACGATGGAATCACCTACCACTAATACATCACCATGTAATGCTAAACACTTAAAGACACGGTTGTCTAAAACGGGTTGGTGTGAGAATACAACAGTAAGTGAATGAAAAGATGGAACTCTGGAGAGAGAAAAATACAACACAATAGTGAACCCGCGGCATAACAAACGCCGCATAATTATTTATTGATGTTTGAACACTTCTGGAAAGACACAGTTGTCTAAAAAGGGAGGGTTTGAGGATACAACAAAGTGAATGAAAAGATGGAACTCAGGAGAGAGCAACATATTGTCCGTGAGTGAAGAAGACGCACGTTTGTCACGGATGCGAATTGCTGTATGTAGCGTGTAAAACAGTTTGCTATGGTGCATGCGGTCGTGCGTCGTAACCGAAAACTCGGTTTTTAAAGACTGCTTACTTCATTGTGTTTTATTCTCAGTTGTAAAGGATTGTTTTAAGGATCCCATGGGATACCCCTCGCAAACTGTTTTACACGCTGCATATAGCGACTCACCTCCGTGAGAAACATGCCTCTATGAAAAGTCAAGGTGGCTCAGGGTACATGAGGCCTCTACGACAGACGAATATAAATGACGCCATTCTTTCTGTGTTGTCGCGCCTGAGTTGGTGGGCGTGGCTCTGCAAGTTGTCGTCGTATTCAATGGTCTTGGAGTTGGTGGGCGTGGCTCCTCCCTGCGTGCGCCATAGGTATCTTGTCAGCGGCTTAGTGAATCCACGCCCCTTCCGGTGTGCTTTCCATGGGTGTCTTGCCTTGGTGAATTATATATATAGATTAGCTGTGATATCAAGCTAGATCACTTTGGTGATCATGGCAGCTATTATCCTGAAATATACTTGTCTATTAAAATGCTAAACTTGGCAGCAACTCTTGGACCACACGTCTTAACACAATCAAAAGGACATCGGGAAGGCCCTTTGAAATGGAAGTATTCTTGGTCACAGAGTGAACCCATTAAAATGGTTTTATCAAACTGCTTGCATTGTTCCAATGTTGGGCATTTTCAGTGGCTGGTCCTAAAAACATTTGCATTGGCTTTGCCCATCAGGGTATATTCTTAAAAAAAAAAAAAAAATAGTGTTTTACAAACCATTTTTGAGTAAATGGTTAACTGTTGGAGTATACAACTTGTATAGGCAAACAGCCTAAAAATATAATTTTTTTACCTCCTCACCAGCCCTACTGTCTCTGTGTTTGTGTATGTGAGAATGCACGTGCATGCATATCAATAAATGGCAGTCCTGGTGGTTCTCTTTTTTGCTCCTTTATTTTGCTTTTATTGCATTAAATTTGCAACAGTGCACAAATGACCTCATCTTCGTAGATGTGAAGCATGGTACATTCTCTCACTCCGTGCCATTTAGTTTGCTCAGGTAGATGAATGCTCAAGGCTCCTAGCTGCTTCTGCTGAACTTCCATTTTACAACTGGAAGGCAGCCACAGTTACTTGAGCATTCATTGTGTGTGCTAGCTTTGACTTACGATATGGACTTGTCAATGTCAGTTTATTTATATAGCACATTTAAGACATAGGAATGCTGTGGCCAAAGTGCTTTACAATAAAAAGAAAAAAAAAACCATACAATTAACATAACATAAATAGAAATAAAAACATAAAATACTGTAAATAATAAATAGAAGAGAGATGACATAATCACAATGAGGAAACCATCAGTATAACTGAAGGTGACGGAATGCAAGCGAATAGAAATGAGTCTTTTAATTTCGCTTTGAACAGTTCATTTGTTGACAGCTCCTTTATGTGACGAGGTGAAGAGTTCCACAGGCAAGGAGCAGCAGCAGTACAAGTCCTGTCTGTCGCCCTCAGTTTGACGTTTGGTACGAGGGACAACAAGAGACAACTGACCAGAAGATCTCTGCACTCTAGATGGCTGGTGTAAAGCACACAATTCAGATAAACAGGCAGGAGCAAACCTATGTAAAGATTTAAAAACTAGCAACAAGATTTTAAAATTAATTCGAAAACTGACAGGCAGCCAGTGTAAAGAAGCTAATATTGGAGAAACAGAATCGGACCTTGCCCCAACCAGAAGGCGAGCGGCAGCATTCTGGACTAACTGTAGCCTGCGTATCAGAGATTTGCTAATCCCAGAATACAGTGAGTTGTAGTAATCAAGGCGAGAAAAGATAAAAGCATGAGTAGCTTTCTCAAGATCCCTAGAAGATAATAAAAAGCTTGATCTTACCTAATAGACAAAGCTGAAAAATGCAACTCTTGACTATAGAATTAATCTGTTTCTTAAAAGAGAGGTTACTGTCAAAGATAACAGCAAGATTGCGGACTTGAGGTTTGCAAAAGACAGAGAGCCGAGAAGTCCAAGACCAATTTGGACTTTAGCTGATGGACCCACTATAAGCACCTCTGTTTTATTTTGATTCAGATCAAGAAAATTATTAGTGATCCGGGCTCTTAGTTCAAAAAGACAGTTGTGCAGTTGATTCATTGCAGAGTTGTAGACAGGAATATAAACCTGAGTATCATCAGCATAGCAGTGAAAACAAATGTTAAATTTCCTAAAAATGTCTCCAATAGGATGAATGTATGTAGAGATAAAAATAGGACCCAAAATGGATCTCTGAGGAACACCATATTTAAGAGGAGCAGTAGATGAAAAAGAGGAATTTAAAGTCACTGAAAAGTGTCTGCCAGTTAGATATGACCTGAACCAGTTAAGAGCAGCCCCTTTAAGCCCAACAAGACGTTCAAGCCACATCAGCAATATTTCATGGTCAATAGTTTCAAAGGCAGCAGTCGGGTCAAATGAGGACAAGGACTGCAGTACCACCTGAGTCAGTAATAGAGGTGTCGTTGAGACAGTCCTCCTGAAAGTATTCAACAGCCTTTTACCCCTAAAGCCAGTTTGGTAGCTTTCAAATTATTGAAGTTAAGGTGATCAGTCATCCATCCATCCATCCATTTTCCAACCTGCTGAATCCGAATACAGGGTCCAGTCAATTGATTATAATTTTTTTCTAATATTTTAGCCAGAAATGGCAATTGGGAAATCAAGCGAAAATTGTCTAAAACTCCAGGATCTAATTCTGCCTTTTTTAGACAGGGACGTCTGCAGCATGTTTAAAAAATGTGGGCACAACTCCCTCACTAATAGAACCACTGATAATGGCCAGTAAAGATGAACCCAAAAAATCAAAGGCTTTCCAATAAGAGGCATGGTGGAACAATATCAAGAGGACTGAGAGCTGGTTTAAGGGTGGCAATAGTACTTTTTAACTGTGAAAGTGAGACAAGATCAAAAAATTCCAAGACAATGTCATAATTAACAGTAGGAAGTTCATAGCCAGTTGCCACAATACCACATCGGATTGTATCAATTTTACTGACAAACAATGAAAAACTGCGGACATGAATGAATAGTGCTATTTAATCCCGTCACAGAATGAGGGTAAATGGCCGCATTGAATTAAATAAGACCCTAGGATTCTTAGAATGAAGGGATACTAAATCAGCCAAGAAATCATGTTTAGCTTTCTTAACTGCAACCTGGAAGTTGAACATAAAAGTCCTAAAAATCTGTTTAGAAACAATCAGTCCATCTTTTTTCCAACGCAGTTCAACAGCCACAGCGTAGCGGTTGCATAGTTTCATTTGGCCATGGAAGAGGTCTTCCCTTATTACAGCGTATCTTGAGCAGAGCAACTGAGTCTAAAACCGTTTTACAAGAAGAATTAAATTATAAAATGGAATCATTGATAGTATCATATTGGACATGTACATGAAGACTAGAGAATATGGTTTTAAAATCGGATAAAATAGAAGAATTTAAAAAGCGAGATCAGTGTGGGGGACAACTAGCAGTAGGAACATCAAACAGTAATATTGAAATCCATTATAGAAAAGTGATCAGTAAAAGAAACATTGCATAAATCAATATTAACTGAAATATCACGTGTAAGAACGAGATCAGGGGTGTGACCGAGAGAGTGAGTTGGAGTATTAATATGCTGGATAAAATCAGATGAGTCCTATAGTAATAAAGTCATTAACCAAAGGTTTTGATTGACAACAAACGTGAATGTTAAAATCGCCAACAATAAATACTTTGTCATGGGAGAGGGTGATATCAGCCAGGAGAACAGAGAATTCAGAAATGAAGATATCAATTGCAGGAGGTCTATAAACCACAGGAAACGGCAAAGAAGGGAAGCTGCACACTTCGAAAAGTTGTAGTTCGAAGCTACTAAACGGACCCCTTATAAGGCTCTGACACAAGAACATACTTTTAAAAACAGTGGAAGTGCCCCCACCACAACAAGTCAGACGAAGAGAGTTTAAAAATGAATAACCTGACGGTACCAAGTCAGTAAAACATGAAGTCGCCATTTACACAATCCAGGTCTCGGTGATGAAAAAGAAATCCAGTTTATTTGAGATAATAAAGTCTTGCAGAATAAAAGTTTAATTAGACATTGATCTCAAGTTCACGAGAGCAGCCTTGATAGAAGTAGAAGAGCTTGCTGCGAGATGAGCAGGGGTGAGCGTGCAAAGATTAGCAGCATCTACTCCCCAAGAGCACACTGAGGAAGAGTGAGGTCGTCTTGAGATGGAGAAATTAAATCTGGTATCCAGCGCCCATGGACCAGGGATGGAGTCCTGTGCAGGAGAAGATGGGTCATAGACGAATCGCAGGCATCGGGAATCCAAGCTCTGGGACTTGAGTCTGTGGTGTTTAACAGCAAACTGGCTGCTCTTCCATGGCGGTCTCGCGAGAGGCATTCAGGTCACTGATACAGGTAAACACCGGCGTCCAGGTGAAGAAGTCAGGAGATGAATAAAACAAAGATGGAGGTTCACATTATATCCCATCAGGAGATGAAAAATTGAGAGGAAAGCAAGCAAGAAAATGTTAAGTAAAGAATCACGATCGTAGGACAATGGCTGTTTGGATAAACTAGGCCAGCCACACCAGTCGGCGCCATCTTCACACTTGAGTATTTTTAGTGTTTTTTTTTTTTTTCTGGTTTGTATCTCAAACCTTTGCCTTTATTTTACTCCTTGCACTCTAAAAAAATTATATTAAAGCCCCTGAAAGAATGCATTTCATCTCCTTGGCACAGTCTAAGTCTGAACCTTTTGAGGTTGTCAGCTTATCTAAACATTATCTCTTGTAAACATCCCAAGAGTTTCCTTGACAACAGCTGAATTTTGAATTTCAGTAGACCCATTGCCAGAGTGGGGTGTAATGCTGCCCCTCCACCTAAAGTGCAGAAGTCTGTCTTCAGCCATTTTTTGCCTTTTGTTTGGACTGCTGCAGTTCTCACTTAACAACTCTTGATTATATAGTGTTAGTTCATCGGACATGTTGTAAACTGTCTCTGCCTAGTTTTACAGTAGAATTGATTTTTATACGCTGCTTCTAAAGATCTGAACTTAAATTTAAATTCCACAGTTAAGTGCCAGTGCTGCCTACCTTCCTAAAGGTGTCCCTAGGTGATTTCATAACTTATTTGTAATTTTGGGTGAAGATGAAGCACACTTAGTGGTGAACCCTGTATGAAATATTCAATCCTTCCTATAAAATAACATTATGATCTTTGCTGTAAACCCAGTTTTTAACTTGAACTTTACAAAACGTGCTTTTCTACATTCATCATTTTGGCCTTTTATCTTTGCTCTCTCCTTTACAGTTTAATTTGTTTATTTTTATTTTTGCTTTGTGCCCTCCCACCATAACCTATTGTCTATGGGGTTGGAGAGAACTTTTGATTCGTCAAAAATTCCGACATCTGGTTTTTAAGGCATCTCAAAATTTAGGGTCTTCTGAAACTGAAAACATTGATATCTCAATGATGGGTCTTGTGTCTGCGTATCCGTTTCTTGAGGTCGATGTAGAGCTAAAATGATTTGACTGAAAAATGGCAATCTCAAAACTTCAGCCTGTAAAGAGATGACGATGTGCTGATTCGTTTTTGGGCCAAATCGTGCAAGAGAAAGTGGCCCTCTAGAGGAACCCTTAAATATGGTAATTGGGACTTCCTCTCGTCAGTTGCTATCATGATGACCTCTTTAATGATCTGACATATTAGCATCAGAGTGGTAAATAATTACATTGAAATGATACAGAAGAGTTCTGTTAATTTGGTTACTAGGGTGCAAAGCCTACTGATATTTCTGTCTGAAGTTTTTTCATTGAAGTGATTACTTGATTCTTTTGCACTTTATTGGAGTTTGTCATACATTTACTTGTGCTACTAAGGTATGGTGGCTATTAGTAAAGTAATGATTTGTTAATTAATACTTTCATGTGCCAGACATACTTGGATTAGTCATTGAATTTATTGTGGGGTAGAAATTCACGTTGTTGCTCACAATCTGTAGTTTAACCATATTCTTATTTAAGGCCATGTCTTGAGTTGCTGAATCTTACATTTTTAGACGTGAACTTTTGGTAGCCATGGCAAAAAGGACATTGTACATCCTGTGTTACATGCACAGCATACTTAATATTCCTAGTCCCCACATGTGGAGAAGCACTTGGAACACTTTTGCGGAACCACAAATCATAAGGCTTGCTTATTTCCTTATATATTTTGTTTGGGAATCATTAACATGAGAAATTACAAGATGGAGGATCATAATCCAGTATATAGGCTGAGAGAGCCATTGTAGAAGAACATAATTAATGGCAAATGTTAGAAAGCATTTGAAGATTTAAAAGTCCTCATTTCTGTTACGAATTTCAGTGCTGATTTAATTGGGGATTTTTCCCCGTGAACTTCAGGATGCGTCTAAACAATTCTGTGGAGGGTCTCCAGTGAAGTTAGAGTCCAAGCATATGGTTTCATTATGTCAAGTCAATGAAAATGTTTCTTTTTCCCACACCTGTAATAGCAAGTGTTGATGGGAGGCAAGGGAGGTGAGGGGAAAGCTGTTTAACTCAATTTCACAAAATGCTAGAGCCTTGCAGTTTTAAAATTGGGGTTTTTCAGTACTTTTCTGGTATCCATACCACAGAGCCCAAATTGGGGTTGTGTATATGGAATTCATTACAAATTTTAAGAGCAGATGCCCTGGAAAATGCTTTAGTGTTTGCATATTAGAAATCAGTATGGACAAGTATGTAAAAAGAGCCATATAATGTGTGTTATACAAGAAATGAAATGGAGTTGCAATGAATATGAGCTGAGGTAGCCAAGTTGAATAAATGGACAACTTCACAGTGAAAGGAAATGGACTTTGGGAAAAAATGCAGAGGAACACTGCCTGCCTTAGCTTCTGTAAAAACAGAGGTAAAAGAAAGAACATAGAAGAATTCTCTGAGCATGAGCTCAAGCGCGTGCAGAAGGAACTCCGAGTCCAGCTCAGGGCGGCGAAAGAGCAGTACAGAAGAAAGCTGGAGCAGAAGTTGCAGAACAACAGCATGAAGGAAGTGTGGGATGGGATGAAGATTATCACTGGCTGCAGCTCGAAGCAGGGTGCCACCATCGAGACGGACGTGGAGAGAGCAAACCAAATGAACAACTTCTTTAATAGGTTTGATCACCCTAACCCACTCTCACCTCGGAGTACTGCATCCTCCACCCATCCTTCTGCTGATACCAGCATAGGAGAGACATCCCCACCCACAATTACAGCAGCCCATGTGAGCAGAGAGCTGAGAAGACTTTGTGCCAGCAAAGCAGCGGGTCCAGATGGTGTATCGCCACAACTGCTAAAGGCCTGTGCGCTGGAACTGGGGAGTCCTCTACAGTACATCTTCAACCTGAGCCTGGAACAGGGGAGAGTCCCAAGGCTTTGGAAAACAAATTGTATCACCCCAGTTCCAAAGATATCATGTCCTAGTGAGCTGAATGACTTCCGGCCTGTTGCTCTGACGTCGCATCTGATGAAGACCATGGAGCGGCTGCTGCTTCCCCACCTGAGGTCACAGGTCCGCCACGCCCTCGACCCTCTGCAGTTCGCATACCAGGAGAAGGTGGGAGCGGAGGATGCCATCAAATGTATGCTACATCGATCCCTCTACCACTTGGACAGAGGCAGTGGTGCTGTAAGAATTATGTTTTTGGACTTTTCTAGCGCCTTCAACACCATCCAACCTCTGCTCCTTAGAGACAAGATGACTGAGATGGGAGTAGACTCACACCTGGTGGCATGGATCGTAGACTATCTCACAGACAGACCTCAATATGTGCGTCTTGGGAACTGCAGGTCTGACATTGTGGTCAGCAACACAGGAGCGCTGCAGGGCACTGTACTTTCTCCGGTCCTGTTCAATCTATATACATCAGACTTCCAATATGACTCGGAGTCCTGCCATGTGCAAAAGTTAGCTGATGACACTGCTATTGTGGGCTGCATCAGGAGTGGGCAGGAGGAGGAGTACAGGAAGCTAATCAAAGACTTTGTTAAATGGTGCGACTCAAACCACTTACACCTTAACACCAGCAAGACCAAGAAGCTGGTGGTGGATTTTAGGAGGCCCAGGCCTCTCATGGATCCTGTGATCATCAGATCTGACTGTGTGCAGAGGGTGCAGACCTATAAATATGAGAGTGCAGCTGGATGACAAATTGGACTGGATTGCCAATACTGATGCTCTATGTAAGAAAGGTCAGAGCCGACTATACTTTCTTAGAAGGTTGGTGTCCTTAACATCTGCAATAAGATGCTGCAGATGTTCTACCAGATGGTTGTGGCAAGTGCCCTCTTCTACGCGGTGGTGTGCTGAGGAGACAGCATAAAGATGAAAGACGCCTCGCGCCTGGACAACCTTGTTAAGAAGGCAGGTTCTATTGTAGGAGTAAAGTTGGACAGTTTAACATCTGTGGCAGAGCGACAGGCATTAAGCAAACTCCTGTCAATCATGAAGAATCCACTGCATCCACTGAACAGTGTCATTTCCAGGCAGAGGAGTAGCTTCAGCGACAGACTTTTGTCACTGTCTTGCTCCACTGACAGACTCTGTATGCGACTCTTCAACTCCATCGGGGGGAGTAAATGCTAGCATTATTTTAAGTTATTGTCTGCTTTTAGATGTATTTTTATTACTATTTAATTTAATATTGTTTTTTGTATTAGTATACTGCTGCTGGATTATGTGAATTTCCCCTTGGGGTTAATAAAGTATCTCTATCTATCTATCTCTCTCTCTACTCCTACTTACACTCTTGCTATCACAGGACCAGTACCAATCATCGATTAGCCTGTTCAGGTGCGTTTGGTAGTGTTAGAAAGTAACTGGTGTATGTGAAGAAAAATGCAGGCAGATATAGAAGTGTGTGACGTGGAAGACATGAGTGCTGCTACGCCATCATGCCACATCAGACGCCATTAGCAGAAATCTAAAATCAAGTGAGATTTCAGAAGTGCTTAATCTGTATAATAAAGCAAACATCGGATCAGTTTACAAATTGAAAACAGTTTGTGTAAAAGGCAAAATTAGAGCAGAGGAGCTAGGGAAATGGCTGGCATATTGATCCACTATTTGCGATATTAGAAACAAACACAAGCTGTAAATTTACAAAATGAGCTATTTATTTCTTACAGATTGAGGACAAGCTTATTAAAACAGTGGTACTAAAATAGTGATGCAAGGGTTTCTTCAATTTTGTGAATTTTGTGTCATTTACACCTTCTAAAAGTTAAATAGCCATACATGCCTAAGAGAGATCTGTCTTGTCATAAGCGATACGGCCATGCCTGTGGTGTTGGATGACACCAGTGGGCTGTTAAGTGTTTCCCTTGCTGTTGCTCCCACACCTTTACTTGGTTTAGATGTAGCAGTGACTGAAAGAATGATTTGATCTACTGAAACACTGAGCAAATATTAAATAACGTCCTTCAGTGCTGCCAACTTTCAGGGTGGAGGGTTTAGATGACAGTTGGATGCTTTTGGGTTCCGCTCTCAGCTTTGCTCTGTCTTTACAGTAGCCCATGTCTAGAGAGTGATAAATTTTCAGGTCATTTAGATATCCTCAAGTAGAAATATAGGCCATGGCCTTTATTATACTGTATTGTTTGTTTATTATTTTGCTGTTACTCATACAAAGGTTCCAGGTTGATGCTTTTTATTTTTGATGGTCCCTTAGTCTCTTTTGTCCTGCAAAATTTAATAATTGCCTTCCACTGCTGTTTTTAGGTAAAGGGAAAAACAAATTGTTTCAAACTTTTAGTAACATTTAACTTTTAGAAACTACAGGCTAATGGATCATAAAGGATTGCGGTGGATCATTGTGAGACTGAGAACCTCTGGTACAAACACAGCATCTTGGGTGGCCCTGGTGCAATAAAACAGTCCAGTGGTTGGATGGTTTGATGGATTCCAACAGGAGTCAACCAGAATGCGTAGTAATGTAAATTCTAACCCAACATTTAAATAGAAAAGGGACTAACACATTAAAAATAACTTGCCTTAATGCTAAAAGTATGATAAATAAGCCAAGAAATTATAGCAATAACAGAAACCTGGCTAAATTTAAAAAACAAAAACAAAAAACGGGAATGAGTATAACGTAGAGGGACACGCATGCAAGTTGCCATGACCAAAATGGAATACATTTTGTAAGCTTTGTGTGTGTGTGTGTGTATGTATGTATGTATGTGTGTGTGTATATATATATATATATGTATATATATATATATATATATGTATATATATATATATATGTATATATATATATATATATATATATATATATATATATATGTATGTATGTATATATAGAGATAGATATATTTAAATATATAGATATATATATATAATTTTTATATATTGTCAGGGATGCCAGGGGCAACGACCCGGCCGGGACGCCGTGAGGGACCGGAAGAGGGTCAAGGCCCACCTTCCTGATTGCTCTGGGGGCCACGGGTTGAGGGCATGGTAGCCCCACCCTGTAGGGGTCCGTGGTCACCTGCCTTGGGGACCTGTCACCTCAGCACTTCCGCCACACCAGGAAGTGCTGGGGGGAAGATCTAAGGAGGATACCCGGTAGAGCTGCCGGGAGAACAGCTGGCACTTCCGCCACGCTGGGGCGTAGCCAACGGGGGAGTGTCGGAAGCACCTGGAGCTCATCCAGGTCATGTATTAAAGGGGCCGTCTCCCTTCATACGAGGCTAGAGTCGGGTAGAAGTAGGACGAGGCAGAAAAGGAGTGGAGGCGGCCCGAAAAGAAGGCATTTGTGGCCAGGACTGTGATTATTGGGGTTTGTGCACGGGACTGGGTCTTAGTGACAATATTTGTAAATATTATTGTAAATAAAACGTGTGGTGGTGAAAAAACCTGTCTGTGTCCGGGTCGGATCCTATATATATATATATATATACACACACACACACACAGTGGAACCTCGGTTTGCGAGGATAATTCGTGCCGGAAACGTGCTCGCAATCCAAAGCACTTGTATATCAAAGCGAATTTCCTCATAAGAAATAATGGAAACTCAGATGGTTCGCTCCACAACCCAGAACTATTCATATAAAAATGATTAATAGAAAATATAAAGTAAAAATATATAAAACAAATTAACCTGCACTTTAACTTTAAAAAGAATCATGGCTGGTGTGAGTGAGTTTCAAAACTCATGTGGGATTCCACCCAATGGGACGACACACGGAAGAGCGTCCCAAAGCAATCGCAGTCTCCCAGCTCTGTAGCAGTTCACTGTATAGGCGCATCCAAAAAGATCGCAGACATGCTATAAGCGATGGGTGATGCATTATAAAGATCCCGCTACAATAAATAACAGCGCTGTTGCTGTTTCAAGCTGAATAAAGCTGGTGGTGTTAAAGTACTGAGACTCGGCTTCGTGTTTTGGGGCGCCTGATGGGGACTCGCACTTAACAGCACACACATACGTGCGTGTGTGCGCACACACATACACACACAGTCACAATGCTGTAGTAAACAGTATACGCTCGTATGGATCTTGACTATATGAGTGTGGCACTCAGACAGAGAATAGGAGGCGATTGCCCTGAAGAGAGAGAGAGAGAGGTGCAAGCGAGATAAGGAGAGACGTGCGTGCGAGAGAGAGAGAGAGAGACACGCAGAGAGAGAGAGAGAACAACCATCGGCTCAGTTGTGTTCACATGACGCTCAGCAGACAAAGTGTATCCATACTACTCGTATTGCAAGACATCGCTCGTTTATCAAGTCAAAATTTATAAAATTTTGCTCGTCTTGCAAAACACTCGTAAACCAAGGTACTCGTAAACAGAGGTTCCACTGTATGTGCAAAGCTTAAAGAATGTGGAAATGAATTTTTATTGACAAGCAAAGTGTTTGTATTTGATCATATTTCTTAGTGTCAGAGAAATGTGACATTGCAAATTAAAAAATGGAATCGCCTATCGCTAGAGTGACTCCATGCTGACAAGGTTATGGGCCTTTTTTTTTTTTTTTTTCCCCATCAACCGTAATGTACTTCATGCCTGGATAGGAGAGACTCCTTGGCTGGTTTCAGTGACAATGAAAGGTTTCTTCAATGATTCAAGTGTTTATAGACATGCAGGTGCTATGCCTTATGACCTTGTGGAGCGTCAGTGAGGGACTGCTGAACAAAGTGTGCCTATACATTAACAAACACCCTGCTAGCTTCCTCATTGAACACACTACATGCCTTATGGCTTTACGGCCGCATAGACCCAGCCTCACTGATGCTGAGGCACACTGTTTTTATTTCTAAACACATACATTGCTACAGACATCCTCCACTCTTCACCACACTCACATTCTGCTTTGACAAACCTTCCACAAAAATCATCTGATGGGTCGCCACCATGGGATTTGTAAGTCATTTTAGTGAAACTGAAAGACCAAGGATTTTTTCTTTGTCATGGCTGGTATAATTTTAGGTTTTCTAACAGAATAACATATTTAATATAGGTACCACGTTGCAGTTAATAGTGGTTGATGGAAGCAGCTCCTTTGGCACAAGGGGAAATTTCAGCTTATTACCATAGTTGTGTTTTCAAGCATTTAGTTATGGGGACATGCAAGGTCCTGGAGTCTGCTGCCTGTCTCTTCAAAGTGAAAGCACATTCTCCCTATTCTCATTCAACTAATAAAGGCAACACCCTGACTCTTGAAATGTGTTT